>NC_056726.1:725938107-726033107 GCF_019279795.1 Protopterus annectens
TTATCCCCTGTGAGAATCAAATTCACACCTTGTCTCTGGAAGGTAAACACCTTAACCACTATCCCGACCTCTGTCAGTATACAGAGGCTGATGTCTTTTGTTTATGGTATAAATTTATGAGCTGCATTTGTGGCTTATGCTTTTAACATTTCAGGGCTAAAATATAGTAAAAATATATGCCTTTTGATTATTCCAAAGCAGATATCAACAATTTCTGTACTATGCTTACAGGCAACATTATTATTCCCAGTTATATGTCTTGACTGGTATGCAGCAGAGATGGAGACATTTATACTTGGCCTGTATTATGTGTGGGTTTTTAGCAATGATTTCTGAGAGAGTACTTGTATTCCATAATAAATCAGACTGTGAGGATATCCTTGATTTTTGACAGCATAGTTATATTTAAGTATGCCATAATACTGAGGTAAGTCCTTCTTTCACTCCAGGCTGTTTTTGCCCACAGGGCGGCCTATCCTACAATAACACACACAGATGTGAGACTTTAGATCTATAACAGGGTGTTTTCTACAAGTATTGAGCTGAGGTTTGTTTCATTTGAGCAAGGTGATGTGCATGAGTGCTGACCCTAAAAGGGGTCTTCAGCTACAAGTTGTAAATGTCATATTGCAGTTCTTGAATCACAGTGCATTATGCTGTTAGACTGATGTGACATACAATAGCTGTGACCTAGGAGAGGTATGAGACAGATTAAAATGTGAAAATTTTGAAAGTGTCTCAATCATTGCAGTGAGTCTTCATCCATATTGATGCAAAATGTATGTTGATGTATTTATGTACATTCAGCAACTGTGGTAGGCTATCCAAATGTGACTTTTTTGGTTTACTATCCAAGTTAGCAGAAGATGAGTATTAATAGAAGTGAGATATGCTCAAGAGGAGTGCAAGGTAATTCCTCTATCACAGATTATGTTAATGTAGGATCATGATACAAAACTGTGGACAGTTTGTTTCCAGATGCTGTACTGTTTCCTCCATTCTTATGATAAGCAGCATCATGGCACATCAGTTAGCATTGCTGTCTTACTCTACTTGTTTCTGCAGTTCAGTTTAGGGTGCCTTACGTGTAGAATCTGCATATCCCCCCTGTATCAGTTTGGATTTTCAACAAGTGCTCTCTTTTCCACACAAATTAATTGGTATTTCTCCATATTGCCCACAGGTGTGTGTGCAGTGTAACACTGATGGGCTGGTGCTCAGCTCAGGATGAGCTTCTGTGCCTTGTGCCCACTGAGGTTTTTGGTTGGCTTTGACACTGCATTGCATTAAATAAGTAATTGAATGAATGAATGAATGTCTGTAACATAAGCTTTACAGCCTGATGACTGCCATTAAATAATGATTCACCCACAGAGGTATCTGTAATGTCCAGTGGTGATCTGCAAATTCATGTGGCTGAACATGTAGGCAAGATCAACAAGGCTGCTGTTATATATATTCTGTTTAATATTGCAGATGATGTAGGTTATGTCTTTGAGTAGATTTTGCAAGAGATATTACCTTGAGGGATCTGTGTTACTCTAGAGATGGGCATTAGTCCTATACAGTGTGGCACAGGTATTTCAGACATCTGGAACCCTGTCTAATGTGAACTTCTGCAGGTATTTGACCCTTGTCAGACCTATTTTTTTATAAAATCCCAAGCCTATACCATCCAATCAAAGTTGTTTATGTATGTAGGTAATATCTAAAACCTTTGCCATGTGATGCAGTTATGCATATGATGTACAAAGTGACATAAGATTAACCATCATTATGCACATATGGATATCTTTTAGTTAACACACATGTCTTACAGTTAATACATGTAATATGGTTATAACATATCTAATACAGATTAGGGCATGGTTATGAAAACTTATTAATACCACTGCATGTTGTTTTCCCTTCCAAGTACATGTCCTGAAAATATTTGAAAAAATGTCCATTTAAACTTCATACATTTTTGCAATATTTACTCTGCATATGTTCTGGAAACTTGAATGCATTTAATGATTCTGATTATGTGAGTATGCTTACTGATCATTGCTAAGGCAAGTTGCTGAATAAATGTTTTGCAGCTTGCAGAAGCTGACATTACAATGCATTTCTGTTGATCTGCCTGATTGGTGTACCCTTTATTCTAATAACTGTGTGCACCCCATTGTACAAGACTATTAATGAGCAGGTTTTACATATCTTTTTCATACTACAGCACAGTGTTGCTGTAATGCAGTACTGAATTTAAGTGATACAACTGGTCATCATCTGGTTGCTTTGCAAGACTTCAGAACTGTCCTTAGCATTTGGTAGTTTTCCACTGCATCAATATATCGTTCACAATGTAGGATTTTTTGTGTGCATCAATATCGGTATTACAATTACAGATCTTTTCTTTTCACAATGCAGCATTGTTTTTGTCTGCTGATTTCTCCTTTAGTAATCCATTATGGGTTTTTTATGCATACTGTTCTGAAGCTAATTAAAAAAAAATGACATTAAATACTCTGATACTAAACCTATAGCTAACATGCATGCAGAATGATTTATTGCAAATTTTACTCCATATAACTATAGGGTAAGGTTGTTCACACAGCCTATCTTGACCTCGCCAAGGCTTTCAACACCATCCCCCATTCTGGAATTATAGCTAAACTCACTAAACTAGGTATAAATCCCTACATCACAAGATGGGTTGCCAACTGGCTCACTGACAGAACCCACACTGTAAAAGTTGCAGACTCCAAATCTGACCTCAAAGCAGTGACAAGTGGAGTACCACAGGGTTCCGTCCTGGGACCTCTCCTGTTTGGTATCTACTTCTCTGAAGTACAGGCTAACACAGAAGGCCTCTGGCTAACGAAGTTTGCAGATGACTGCAAACTAGGAGCCATAGTCAAGCCCCCAAATGATGTGGACATCCTACAGAAGGGCCTCACTGGGACAGATGCCTGGTGTTAGAGCCATGGCCTCACGCTCAATGCCAAAAAGTGCAGTGTCATCCCCTTTGGTAAAAACTCTGTACCCATGAACTACAACATAGGCAGCAATCTACTTAACACCAAATGCATGATAAGAGACCTTGCGACCCAGGTGGACAGTAGTCTGTCCTTTGATAGTCACATCACCACAGTAGTCAGGAAGTCCTTCTACGTGGCACACCTCATCATAAAAGGGTTCTCATCCAGGATAAAAGAGGTCATTGTTCCCCTCTACTCATCACTCATTAGACCCATTATAGAGTACAAAGTCCCTTTTGGAATGTACCTCACAAGCATACCTCCCAACCGCACCGAATTACTCGGTTTTTACCGAGTTTTGGGGTTCAAATGAAGGGGTGCCACGATTCCCGAGTGGCACCCCTTCATTTCCAATTTTTTCTTTGTTTTTTTTAATTTTCGTGCTGACAGAGCTGACGTCATCACGTGAGCGATGACATCAGCTCCGTCAGGGCTAACAGCCTGTTGGAATTGAGCTCCTTGGAGCTCACGTCATGCGCACAGAACTTTCTACTCAAATGCGAGCAGGAACAGCAGAAATAATGGCAGCAGCACTTAATGAATTATGACAGACCTGCAAGCAAAAAACTCAATCCTAAACGCTTAATGGAGGAATAGGAGCTGTAGTTTTAGCGGTTTTCCAGCTGAGCTTGGACTGTTCAGATGTTTTGAAACCATGACTTGCACTGAGAGAAACAGGGTGAGTATGTGTTTGGCTAGAAATGTTTTCCGGTTACTTGTGTTTCAAAATCAATTTACATTACTTTTGGAGTGGTACATTTTACTGTTGCCTTTCTTTATTTCTGTTTTGTTACGATTTGTCCTTGTATAAATGCACTGCACTGTACTTTTATGTTGATGTAGTTGTGTGATCACATATAGATTTGGATGCTTTGAAATAAATTATATCATATTTAGCTTCCACACGAGTGACTGTTAATGATTATTTTTTGCCGCAGCAGATTAACACGCGAAACTAGCCCACACGTGTTGTTAGTGCCTACAAATGGGAAGATGTACAGGCATGCATGATTAATGTGGCGAATACTTTTCAAGTCTTTAGAAAACTGTTTTCTTGAGAAGTTTGACACTTAGTAGTTTTTAACTTTCATGCACGTGTGGTTTGCCGTGCCTTAAGTAGCTGTTGGAAGAAATTTGCATGGTTTAATGTACGGCACAGACCCCTGCTCTCTCTTCTTTGCCTGCAAACTGCATGTTTTGCAGTTCTTTACAAATACCTGTAAAATTAACTTCGTAAGTAACACTGATTATGGTCTAGCAATCAATGCCACTAATTGTATACTCGTTCGTGTTGTGCCACGTTGTTTCTTAGTCTGATCAGTTATGATTACTGGGCTTTAACAATACCCTTTTTAGTAGAGGGAGTGAGCATTGCTGAGTTTATTTCTAAAAACCTACATGATCCAAAAACCCTTGGTGAATGCATTTCTTTTTGTAATCCGTTTTAGGAATTAAGTGTAATCACTGGGTGTATATAATGACAAAGCAACATAACGTTTTGGTTATTAAGTGTAATCACTGGGTGTATATAATGACAAAGCAACATAAGGAGGTTCAGGCATTCATTTTTCTATTATAGTACATTACTGATTTTGATAAATGCTTACTTGAAGTGTATGTTTAAACATCACATTGCCTCTGAAGGCAGGTCAGTTTTCCAATGGTCTTTCATCTCTTGACTTGTTTATTGGTATAGTAAAATTTCTGTTTGAACTTTCATCCCTTCTCCCTCATTGTTTTATTTTCCTCATTTTGGATCTTGTCAGTGAGAGGTAACTGGCTCTTTGATCTGCTTTGCAGTGTAATCACTAGGGTTGACTTGTGCTCGTCTGTTGGGGACTCATTGACCCGTATAGAGGAGTAATTCATTGACAGGGTTCCCTCGAGAGGACATAACCTGTTAAAAAGTTGAGTGGGATTGCAGGTGTGTTCTTATTTTAAATAAATATATAATCTAAAATTGCATACTCTGAGAATGGTGAATACCACATCTCTTAATGGCTTTGTGGTCTTGCCAAATAGTAATGGTCATTACCTTCTCTAAGTCTAACAAGTGTGCTGCTGTATTATACAAGGAATATAATTTAATAAAGTCAGGAAGGTGTATCAAAGAACCCATGTATGTTTCTTGTTCTGTGTGCAAGGGGCCTATGATTTCAAAACAGCCCAAAGGTAATCTTTATCCACCACTAGCCAGATGCATTTTCCTTGGATGGGGTGTGGATTTCAATGAATGTGAGTTTCAAGGGCAGAGAAGTTTTAATGCTATGTTTATTTTCATTGTGAGACAGTATCCATTAGTGTTTGTGCATTGTGCTATAAAAAGTAAAAATAAAATCAAAATAATTAATGTAGACGTAAAGCAGTATGCACATTAGTGTTTATGGTAAATGGGGTGAAATAGCCAGGTAATGGGACATTGGAATGGCTGCAGGGGAACTCTAGTGCTATAATTTGGTTGTCTGTTCAGTTTGTGTTTGAAAGTTAGTATCCCATAATTCCACTGGAGTGGGCAGGGTTACATATGTATGTATGCTAATTTTATGTTAATCAGCGTACAAATTTGTACCTATTTCTCATGGGCCTTGTCCAGATTTTTGATGTTTCCAGGTTGAGAGGTATGCTCACAAGATATCTGCAGCAGCTGGAAAGGCCACAGAAGTACCTCACAAAGAGGATTACTGGCCTCAAACAAATGCCCTACACTGACTGCCTCAAAAAACTCCAGCTTTACTCCGTAACAAATCGCCTACTCCGAGGTGATCTCTGCCTAATATATATATATGTCAAACCCAGAGCTGTTGGACATGCTACACCTAAAGAAATCCTAATCCCTCCGAGCTACATGCTCTAGGGACCTAAACCTTGTCACCACAATAAACAGGACACGCTGGAGGGATAGATTCCTGTCCCAGAGACTTCCTATACTCTGGAACAAGCTACCCATCTATGTCAAGCAAAGTTCTTCATTAACACTCTTCAAGAAAAATCTTGATGAGTGGATGGGAAATAGGAAATACACCCCGGGGATCACTTCTGTGTCTCTGCTCGACAGTGGCACAGGAAAATAACTTTCCTGGGTGGCATAAGCCATGGAACCTTGCTGGCTAGGCTTATGTAGGCCCTTGGGCCAATAGCATAGTACCTACCTATGAAGCTATGAACCTATATACAGTCATTAAAATTCCATAAATCCGTGAGTCTTGACACCCCCCCCACCCCCCCATCATCACTATGGAACATGTCCTTGGCTGTACTTTCTGAAACTAAAATCATAACTTCCCTGGACCTAGACAATTTACAAGGATGCCTAATTAATAGTGCAAGACATACCCTCACTGAAATACTCCTCTTCTTGTTTAACTTAAATCTAACCACAGTGCGTAGCGCTGAGATTTGGAAAACAGCTGAAATGGTGTCTGCACAGATGAACCCTATCACAGATACCAGAAATTACAGGCTCACTGGCTCATAAGCCTAACTAACCTAATTTGTAAGGCCATGGAATATATCATATCTGACCTCTTAAACTGTGTAATAAAAAGTCTCATACAGCTGGACTCATAACACTTTTGTTTTGTCTGGGCAGATTATGTCTACTCAACTTGTTAAATTTATTTGAGAAGGTTAAGATGCAAAGAAACGTCATCACTCACTCCACACAACACTATCTGAGACTGGACAAGGGCTTTTACACTTTACCCCATGCTGGCATTGTAAGCAAATTAAATAACTAAAGATAGACTCATATGTGATAAGCTGGATTGTAAAGTAGAGGTGGCTGGTGCCATTTCAGAAAGTAAGAAAGTAACCAGTGGAGTACCAGAAGGCTCAGTACTGGGACCCCTCCTTTTGGTATATTCTTTTCCGACCTCTTTTCCACAAATCCTGACCTATGTCTAATCAAATCTGTCAATAATTGCAAGTTTGGCATCATTAACTCTTCCACTGCTGAAATAGAACCACGTGAGCAAGAACTAGTCCTTACAAATTAATGATGTACAAAGAAAGGGCTCAGACTACATGTAAAAAAAACACATTATCACTTTTGGGAAATCCCCCTTATCTACAACTTGCAGCATAACCAGTACCACACTCTACATGGACATAGTAGTCAGGGCCTGAGCACCTGGGACAACAATTCCCTCACATTTGACCACCATGTTGCAACAGTAGTTAGAAAATCCTTCTATCTAGCACAACTGATTCCAAAGGTATCTCTTCTAGCCCAAATAATTTTATTGTCCCTCTGTACTATTCTCTAATTAGGCCAGTTATTAAAACAACACTTATTTCTGCATGCAGTGAGCCTACTATACCATGCAGCTACAAAAGGCCCCAAAGCTTTTGAGTGATTACTGGCATAAAATGCTTATTAGCTAAGACAGACTAGAAGACCTATCCCTATTCTTTGTTTCTTACAGACTACTGTACAGAGATCTATGCCCTGCATGTCATACTATCAAATACTTCACCCTAATGGATCTCTTATAGTTTCCAAACAAATGATTTGAACCTCCATTAACACATAAGTAAAACAGTTTGAAGGGATAGATTCATTACCAATGGTTGACCCATCATCGGAATAAGTTGTCACTGCATGTTAAGCAGGGTGACACCCTTTTTTCTCTTCAATATTAACTTTGATAATTGGATGGGTACCAGCAAATGTATTCCTGGCCTGATTGCTTCTTCTCTCCTGGAAGTAGGAGATACCTCTTGAGGGTGGTATTTGTCAAAGTACACATGATCTTTATATGTATTCCCTTGTAGTTCCTTTACTATTGCGTTGAAATTAATTTGCTTTATTGGTATTTCAAATACCAGTGGTTAAAAAGATAAGAACAAATAACATACAAAAGCAATGTTGAATAGCTATCCCTTGTACAATCAAGTTTTTCTTCCTTGACAATAAACACATCTGAAAAATAAAAACGTAAAAAGGCAATTCTATGTGTTGAATTATTTATTAAAATCACTTTAATATAGGTTAACAATGCTGAGTAATTCTTAATTTCCACTTCTGCCATATTCTGCAGCGTATTCTTTATAAATTGACTTGTTATCTGATCTGTTACCCAAACCCTTAAAACTAAATCATATTTGTTATAAGATTCCACCTGATAAAATAATTGTTCCTTTTATACAATTATATCAGTATATTAAGCCATTACTTCAGAGATTCATCAATTTCATTACATTAGACCCTTCAGTAAAATTTCATATAAAGCAAACTAGAGATGCAATAAAATATATTTTTAGGACTGGATAGCATGCTTAAAAATTTTCATTATTGCATTTATATAATTTTAATTTGTGAAGGTATGGATATAGAATAATAAGTATGAATTTAATATTCATAACATTTTATTATCAAAATATTTAGGGATTTATGTAGTATTTTAAAATGCTTATCATTACAAATTGTTTTGTGCATTTCTTTCTAATTTGTTGAATAAGATGCAGTCCATCAATGAATACTAACTTCATGAATGGATACTAAATTGTATGTTTCAGGGTCTGGAAATCCTGTACCTCCATTCCCCCATGCTCTGATATAACTAACAGCTATACAAGATGTGTTTGGATACTACAGAAAACCAATAAGTATTTTGTTCAATTATTGTATCTGGTTCTTATTTGATAAGAAATATATGGCTTCAATAAGGTATAGTGTGTTTAGCAATACTATCATTTTAACTAATTTTGGTCTGTTCTGAAAAGTAAAAATAATTTATTTCAATTTGAAATCATCTGGTCAATGTTTTTGATAATGCTAACACAGTTAATACATATGATATCATTCAAATGTTATGATAAAAATAAGACCCACATATATAAAAGTTTTACCAACACAATTCTGTTTATACCTTTTTATTACACATTGGTATAACTTTTGATTTATTACTATTGTATTAATCTTATTTGGCCAGATTCCAAAAGAGCTGCTCTCAGTGTTAAGTCTGCCCTGATTCTGAAAGACTTGCTCTCAGTGTAAGTGATTAACTTTGGTGTAAGGCTTATCTGTAAGTGGGCTTTCTATGGGAACCAGATACCAAAACACCCGCTGTCAGCCTGCTCCTAGTGTAAATGGTCACTTATACCAAGAGCAAGTCGTTTTGAATTGGGCCCTTTGTTTTTACTATATTTAACTTTGAGCATTCATACAAAGTATCTTTTTCTTACCTCATCTAGTCTAACTGTAGATCGATTAATGTTAGGATTAATAATATATCATCTGCAAATATTAATATTTTGAATAATTGCCATTTACTTTAAATCCCTCAACATCATCTGAAAATATTAACATTTTGAATAATTGCAATTTACTTTACATCACTTAATTACCTTATCTTGTCTTATATAAGTGGTTATAGGAGCAATTTATACCTCACAACTGTCCAGATTTTTGCAGAATGTCCAGATGTTTGCATCTTAGTTTTGGTCTTTTCTTATAAAATTTGTGGTTTCTGACAAATCACTGGTATGATCTGAAGACCGAAGTCACTAAATAAAGACATACATATGAGTTTTAGACTTCATATCCTTCAGGAAATGCATTTCAATAGAATCCTATTATTCTAACAACTTTCTAAGTTTATAAGAGCAATACTGAAAATCTGTCCTTAAATTTGGTCCTTTGCCCCCCCCCCCCCACAACTATGTTAGGCTTTGTCCAAATTTAAAACCAAGTCCAAGGTACTCAGGAAAGATACCAAAGTTTGGCGCTTTTTGCCATTTTTATTTGTGGATTATTGGATTTTGTCCAAATTTCTTGCACTAAGAGGTTGAGAGGTATAGTAAAATTGCTAATGCAAATAGACTGGATTCAATAAAGCCTACATGGTAGCGTGCTGTTTTGTATTCAGTAAGCAGCTCTACATGGTGTGTAGAGCCACTTAAGCACAGTAAACATCATGGCATGCTAATTACAGCATAAGCAGCTGAATTGTATGATAATTAACCAATCCAAGATGGAAAAGCTATTCAACAAGCTATAAAGCAATCATGTACACTCAGTGCAGGTTTTGACCTCAAATTCCAAAACCTATTGGAATACAGCCACAGAAATAATGTTAGGGGCTACTGTTGCTTTTCTACGTGTATGTCCAATCGGCCCAAGCCTATGCTGCTGTTGCTGCTAATAGACCTCAGCCAAGAAGGAGAAGGGTGTTTAGACCCCATTTAACTTTTCATGATCTGCATGAAGTGGAAATTGTAGAGTGCTACAGGGTGAATAGGAACACAATACAGGAACTCTGCAACCTCTGTCGCCCTCAACTGAGATCAAGCGCAAACCTGTGGAGACTAAGATATGTGTAGCACTTAGAATATTAGCTACAGGAACCTTCCAGAAACTAAAGGGGATATGCTGGACGTGACACAGGCATCAGCATCCAGGATCCTACATCAGTTCTTGAATGCTATGCTACGACATGCCAGTGACTAGATAAAGTATCCTCATACACCTGAGGGCAGAGCTACAACTATGCAGGATTTATACCTTGCAGTACACTTCCTTGAAGTGTTGGTTGCCATAGACTGCACACACATTAAAATCAAAGCAGGGAACAGGGGAGGGTGTACATAAGCAGAAAGGACTTTCACTACATTAATTGACAGGTTGTGTGTAACACTAGGGGAATCATCCTAAATGTGTGTGCTGACAACCCAGGCAGTTATCATGACGTCTGTATCTGGCACAACTGTCAACTCTATCAGAGGTTTTCTAGGGTGGATATTCCACAAGGTCATTTACTGGAAGATGCAGGGTATACACTCAAACTGTCTGATGATGCCTATCACAAATGCACACCCACCCACCAGAGAATACTATAATGAGGCACATGCTCAAACAAGTACGATCACAGAGCACATGTTTGGGCTGCTGAAGTCATGGTTCCATTGTTTAGATACATTGGGGGAGTCCTGCAGTACTATCCCCATAAGTGAGATGAAAGTGTCACTGTCTGTGCTCTGCTTTACATTATTATTCTGAGAAAATAGCTTCAGTCAGAAGCACCGAGGGGAAGGGGCGCACAGCCCACCACCATTGGCAAGATCACCACAGCCACACACAGGTGAGAACTCAGAGGGGGAAATAACAGCCACTGTAGCTGTAGTTAGATGTAGGTGTGCACAGTATGCCCTTGTCCTGGCCAAGAGGCAATGGCTACCACACATGATCACCACCAAAGGGGGTAAAGATTTCATCCTATGTACATACATACAGTAAAACTGATGCTAGGCAATGCTCACAACATTTACTTACCCATAGAATGGCTGTGTACAGTTAGCATCACACAGAGTCAGCCCCTAATTAAAACACTTGTAACAGCTGGACTATCAAGGTAAATGCTGAACCTGGAATAAGAAAATAAATGACTAAGAACACAAATTAATGGCATATCTTTGCATACTGTTACTTGCTAATGTAACTAAGTAGAAGGTGAATGATTTTAACAGCAATGACATCAATAAGTGACATCACTGACTTACGTAAATAGACAGGTTTCTAGGCTGGGTATCCCATAAGGTCATTTACTGGGTGATGCAGGGGCTGCACTCGAACCATGGCTGCTGATGCCTATTAGAAATGCATACACAGCTATCAACTAATAGGCAATCAAAGATAAACACATTAAAAAAAATATAAAAAAGCAGTACAATTTTCAAAAGAGCACCACAAACACATATATATTAAGCAGTCAGTCAGCTGTATACCCCGGGCATCAGAAAAGATTTATGTATCCCTGAATCCAAAAGGTAGAAAATCAAGGATATGGCACAGGGTGTTTGTGTGTGTGTGTGTGTGTGTGTGTGTGTGTGTGTGTGTGTGGGGGGGGGGGGCAAGAGGCCAAGGCTGACACAAAACATAGTGAGTGCGTGTGAGTAAGAAAGACAGACAGTCAGAAATTTTGATAAAATATCAAATGCCCACTGAGACAGAATGAGCTATAAGCATCTTGAATGACCCATGTAACTATTATATGTCTGTGTGTGTGTGTGTGTGTGTGTGTGTGTGTGTGTGTGTGTGTGTGTGTGTGTGTGTGTGTGTGAGACTCCTTGCGAGAACATAGCCAAGCTCTTTGCTAGCTCTACATCCTGGTATGTTGGACAGGTGTGAGCCATGTATGGTAGTGGTAACACTTCATCGTCATTGCCCCAACTGCAAGAACTGGCTCTGGCATAAGTTGCACTGGCACTTCCATGCCCATGGTCAGATGGGCTGCTGTTACCTGAACAGTACTGATGTTTGCTGGATGAGCTCTCATCACAAGTACTTCCAGGACCACGACCCCATGGCCTACCACATCTAGGTGTGGACACCTCAATCATTGATGGAGCAATGGAAGTAGTGCCACTATGGGAGCATGATTGGCTAACATCAGATGATGATGCTGATCTACATCCAAATGGATGCTGTTCCTCTTATAACAGATGTTCCAGCACAGACACTGCCCATTCCATTGTGTCATTCAGCCAATCCATTCAATCACCCACATGATGGAGGCAGTCATGCACATCAGCCTGTGCCACAGCAACAACCCTAAGCATGTTCTTGGAGGACATGCCTGCAGCTCCATGATAGCCCTAAACATATGTTGAGTGCCATGCAAACACACACCATGATCAGTTGGAGGGTAGACAGCAGGTAGCCTCCAGCACCCCTTACTACCCAGCTGTGTGGCAACTCTCCCACACTTTGGCTATGGTCAGAGTCAACCAGCACTGAAGCTGCAGTAATCACACTACCCTGATCAAGTATGTCATCCTCCACCTGTCGAATATCTGAGGGCTCAGTGGAATAGGTATGAGCTGGCCTACTGACTGTGTACGAGGAAAATACAAGGAATTGCTGAATGCTACCTCAGTGTCAGATTCTACCTCTGCACCCCCAAGCATGTCTCTGCTTGGCCATTACCATCATCAGAGTCTGCCAATACTCTGACATCAGATAGTAGAGTCCTGCACTTCCACTGTCAGGATCACCTGTGATAATAAGCAACAAACACAGGAATGAAATTAATACTATACAAAATATTAAAACAATTTATATGATAACAAACTAACACTGGTCGTATTATCATAGACGATACAGCAATACAGAAACTTATTACACCCACCTCACACATACAGATAAATGCATATATCTAACAAATAGTCATCAATAATCAAAGAAAAATGTTTGGCTTAACATGTGCAGATGACTCCACACTTGGTAGGGAGGATGGTCCGGGAAGAAATGAAGCAAGGTAAGGATGCAGTCATCACAATTGCAATAACACTGGGGACAGTGAATACACCATTTTTGCCTATATGTCTGTTAACAATACTTTTAACTGAAACTTATCTGATACATCCACCCACAGCCCATGTGTAATAAACAAAAATGTCTCATTAAGTCTATTAATTTATCAATAGGTTCATAAAAAACACATAAAGTATTAATTAATTTTTTTGTATTTTACTATACAAGCAAATCTTACACACTGCCATATGTAAGCTTACCTGGAAGCTCCTCCTGGCACATACGTATCCTCCCAAGCACTTCAGCAGCAACATCAATCACATGTTGTTGTGCAGTTTCCACTGAGCTCTCTGGATCTCTGGCAGTGGACAGGAACTCTTCATATGGAGTCAGTGCTGACTCTGTAGCAGCCACTCCCCCTCATAACTAGCTGTTCAGGGGTAACTGGAGCTGCTGTCCTCCAGGTTGACTAAATTACATCAGTGGCCCACGTGATCATAAGTCCTGGTGTACCCCTCCATGGCAGTGACATCATTGACTATCTGGTTCCAAATCTGCATTCTGTCAGCCATATCCCCACATCCTCTCTCAAACAGAAAGGCACAGTGGTGCCTGAACGCATGCACTATTAAGTTGTTTTCAGAGACACTGAAAGGGGATCTATATAGATTTGTGTGCTTGGGTGCCATAATCCTATGTGACATAAAACAGAAAAGGCTACAACACATAAATATCACATAAGTAAATTCCTTTTCAACATTAACCACTATTGACACATATCAGTTATTACAATTGAAGGTTATATGGTTGTACCATATCACACTCACACACAAACCAATGTTTGGTCTAAAACAAGGAATACCATTTTAGTAATGTATTGTTTCCCATGGAAATAATAGGATGACTACACATTTTCAAAAGCAAATCTCTTGAAACACAGCTTTTGTTGTGGCAACATACAAATCATACTTGGTTCCACCAACCCCAATACAACAAGCAAATGAATGTTTCACAAACCAAGGAATATCACAAAAACAATTGTTATATATGCTTTAAAAACAATTTTCGCAACATGTACACATTTACAATAAAAAAGTCAATTTTGTATGATTCTCAGTCACCTGTTACTGTATCCTGCACTTCCCTGGAGGTGTCTATGGGCCATCTTAAGCATAACACCCCTCTATCATTGACAATATAGTATATTACATTTCCCTGAAATAACAAAGAAGATTATAGCAATAACCCACGCCTGGGTGTGGGTAATGCTGGATTTATCCATGGTTGGTGTGGTTTGGTCACGAGGCGAGCCATACAAAGACAACCGTGGGTAAATCCAGCATTACCACACCCAGAAGTGGTTATTTATATACATTGACATTATTTAAGGAAAAAAATTATTACTTTTCTTAAATAATGGCATTGTATAATGCCTCCTTGCTACCCTTCCGCAGCTGTCTGGTATTCTGCGGCAGTTCTGATGTACTGCGCATGCGTATGCTTACGCAGTACATCAGAGCTGTGGGCAGAAGCAATGGAGAAAGCAAGATCTCCGTTACTTTTTACAAACTGTCTCGCTATGTTAAAGGAGTTTAACATAGTGAGACAGCTTTAAAAAAAGCAACGGAGAATCTCAGTTGCTTTTTTTAAAGCTGTCTCGCTATGTTAAACCTATTTAACATAGCGAGACAGTTTTGAAAAAAGCAACGGAGAAAGCAAGATCTCCGTTGCTTTTTGCAAAGTGTCTTGCTATGTTAAAGGAGTTTAACATAGCGAGACAGCTTTAAAAAAAGCAACAGAGAATTTCCGTTGCTTTTTTTAAAGCTGTCTCGCTATGTTAAACCCATTTAACATAGCGAGACACCTTTAAAAAAAGCAACAGAGACAGGAAGATCTCTGTTACTTTTTTTAAAGCTGTCTCGCTATACGAGACAGTGTGTAAAAAACAGTGGAGATCTTGCGTTCTCCGTTGCTGTAAAAAAAGAGTTATACTAATAGAAAAAGTTCGGGTGACCGGACCTTTTTCCATTACTATAAATCTGATTTACAACGTGCACGCTGACCAATCAGCATGCACGTTTTGGAATATTAATGGGGGGGTCGTTGTATAATGTAAAATAACCTATTTTAACAATAACACTTGTGAAGGAAGTTAATAAGCTGCCTCTCTAAGAAAGTAAATGCCTGCCAAAAATGCCTATACCAACAGTAAACTATAAGAAGTTCATACAGATAAAAATTTCATTTTCTACTGTATATGTATATATATATATATATATATATATATATATATATATATATATATATATATATATATACACATTTTCTTTGTAGCATGTTACCAAATTGAAAATGCACTTGAATAATATAATCATACCTTGGCAAGATCAGAAACTTGCTCTGCCAATAAATCAAAAGGAGTAGCAATCTTCTCTGTTCATCAGATACACAAGTCTCCTCACCTTCAAGTTCTCTAGCTACATGGTTACCTTTTAGTAGTGTAGATTCAGGCCTCTGAGCATAGTGAAGATGCAAGTGAGGTGTGAACTCATTAGAATTGCTGAATCCAAACTTTTGACTTTGTGTAGCAGGTGGAAACATAGTGTAGACTACCTCAGTGTTATTTGCTAATGGTGTACAACTGTGAATAATTAGTGGGAGGGAGAAGGAAGATATAACAGCAGTCCACACTAGCTTACCTGCAGTGGGCGTGTCACCCAAGATGCACTCACAAAATGCAGAAGTAACTTTAGCAAGCTTTTAAATGGAAGTGAACAGCACACATTTCTCATTTTTGTTCACTAATAGCCAGACTCTCCTGCTTTGCTGAGAACTGCTTTTCACTGCCATGTAATGTTATTATACATTTAAAGGACAATGATACAAAATGCCCTATAGACTGCATGTCTGAGAGTACAGCACAGATAGGAGAATAATGAACACAATACAAGGAGATGACAAAGCTGCACTGGTGCAAACAATACTCATAAATGGTTCTGTGATCACTCATTGCACTAAATAGGTAAGCAACACATGTTCAAACAAAAGAGAGTGTACAAGGGTATGTGTCTTGTTACCACTGTGGAGGAAATTGGATTTGCTTGCATGCACAATGATTTGCATTCCTGCTGCAACATTGTTTCTGTGGAAAAGAGAGATAAGGCACCCCTAATGTGTTTTGTAGGTTCATTAGTATGGTAGTTGAAATCCAAAGTTGCATAAAAATATGTAAGTTGTGTTGAGATATATTTTGCAATTTTGTTTATGTTTTTTTTAATGTTAATATTTGTGTGGCACGTGGCTTAATGCAAATACAGTGAAATGGATAAATAATTTAAAATTAATGGAAGTTAATTCTCTGATAAGGACAGCATAAGTTAGAGCTGTGAATCAAGTGTGTGTGTGCAGCACACCCAATAAACACAATGATGCACACAGCACATAGGACATGTATATAATGGTTCAAGTCCCACATTTATCTTTCAATGTTTAAAACTAATAAACACTTTTTATAAGAATAATACATGTTGAGACTCTTTAACACATTGCTGACCTCTGCACAAACACGATGAAATGTTGCAGACATTAAGCAAACTTTGTCAGTGTCAGAAAAGACACATTGTTACATCTTTTGCTTTCCGTTGTGCACACACACTAAGTGGCAATGCATGCTGGTGAGCATACTTCCACAACCTGCAGTTCCACAACACCTGCTGATGATACGCAGACACTGACAATTTCAAAAATATACATTGTTACATCTTGTGCTTTGTATTGTGCAAACATGCTAAGAGGCATTGTACAGAGGTCAGCATGCTTTCACAACACCTGCAGATGTGTCAATTTCTAAAAAGATACATTGTAGCATGTGTGGTCTTTCATCATGCAAACATGCTAAATGGCATTGCTCGGTGGTCAGCACTCATACACAGTATTGAGTGTAAAGATTACACCTGTTGCTAGCTTTATCTGTGGCAACAGATGTAAGTCAATGACCACAGTACAGGTGAGGCAGGTTCTAATCCGGCAAACTCAATTTTTTTTATGCTGGTCCACTGTAATTTAGATAAAAATTAGCAATATAAAAATAATTATACATAAAAATAACTATATAACAGGGGGATATACATGATATCATATATATATATGTTTAATTGTGGGTATCAGTACTATTATGGTTCTACAAATGAAAAATCGTTTTCTCAAATTTCATGTCACACTCTATATAACTAATGAACATGTCTGACAAACAACTCCTCTGTGTCAATGATCACTCTGGACAGTAGTGACTGTAAGCAAAATATATCTGCTACCCAGCCTTCCTTGTGGCAACTGATGAGGATTCATCAGGATCAAGATTCTAATCCAGTACATTCCACATTTTATTAATGCTGTTCCACTCAGTTTTTAAAACTAAAGAATTATATAAAAATAATTATACATAGCAGTAACTATGTAGAACAGTGGATATCATATGAATTATATGTGTAACTGAGGGTTTATGACAATTATGTTTCTCTACTCAAAAGTTTCTTTTCTGCCCTGGGATGGACTTCATACTTCAGTGATAGTCATATACACGCATGAATGTATATACCAGGACGTATAAATGTATAAACATTGTCAGGTCACACACAGATATATGGTAAACCTCTCACTCTTTAATTAATGAACATGCCAAACAAACCCTACTTTTGTAGCAAGGAGGTAAAAACACCTGTGTGGAAGAATATGTATTGTCTATTTTACACAGGTTTGAATCCTGCATTGTACAAATTACTTTTATCAGTGTGTAAGGCCACACAAAAAATGTGTCAGGTCATAACATTTATACACCCAAATACATCTCTGAAAAGTTACGTCATCTAACAGGTATAGCAGCATCTAACCCATAAACTAATACCAACTTTCACATTACCCTTTCTAATTCATAAACTGCCTCCATCTCTGTCTGGCAGTGTTGCTTTCTGCTTAACTCATTCATTCCAATAGAGCTCAGGAAGTCTGCACTGTAACTTCCAATGGGCAGAGCCAAAGCCTTTTGACAGAACCAAATTATGTCCTCACATTTCAAACAAATATTCTTGTCTCTGGAACCATAGGGTTTATGAAATAAGTATAAATGGCAAACCCTTCAGCACAAAGTATTTTCATAGTGGTAGTATCCTTTAGGTTATAGATCTTAAACTGAATTTTAAAACTCACAGTAAACAGTTATAGGTCTTAAACTGACTTTTATAACTCACAGTGAACACAGTAATTATTATGTTTGTAATATTTTGTAACCAGCTTACAATAGCTCAGCTACCACTCAAGTTACACATGTACTGCCAGCAATATTTTATTCATCTAGCTGAGTTTTCATACAAGGCCAAGGTGTTCTGTCTGTGCTACTTGGTTGTTGAGATATTTATAAAAATGTGAAAATTATAAATTAATATAATAAAAACAACAGTTAATGTCTATTTACCTGCACTAGACAGAGGTGAAATATTAATGCGGTTGAGTTTGCTATTATGTAAGGTTTAAGATGAAATCTTTTAAACCTTGTACATAGCTAGGTTTTGAAATTCTTTATGCAAATATGAACAAACAATATTTGATGCCTAGAGGCAGATGCACTAGGAGGCATCATTTGGATGTAATGAGTTAACATTGGGCAAATGCGGCTGGCATCGTTACATGGATTTGCACACTGACTGTTAAACATGATATCATAAATTAGAGGGAAAACACTTTAACTGTTGCTGTATGACCTGTGCAGTCATGGCAGGAGCTAGAAAGGAAGATGCTAAATTTAGGGCTCAAAGATGGGGTATAGACGAATACAGAATATTCAGTGGACACCTTGTAAAGTGCCACAGCCATTGCAGGGGGGGGGGCTATACTAGGTCTCAGTATGAATCAGAGGCTTGGAATAGTCTTGTCAAAGCTGTCTCCAGTGCAACTGGCATTCCACACACTGGAGAGCAATGCAGGCAGCACTACAATGACCTGAAAAGGCACAAGTAGGTACAACCCAACCAGTGGCTAGGTGAGTTTAGGACTGACACAATTGTGTGAATATGCAGATAAAGATACTTTAAATTATAGACAAAGTTGGAGATAGGCAAGACTGGTATGCATAATGCTCTTCTCTTTTTTTCTCCACTTTATTTTACAGCTGCACAGGAGATTTCAGCAAACAGGAAAGCCCATGCTGTATATTTAAAAAAAACTAAGAGAAGCAAGGGGTATGTATGCAGCATAAAATAATTATTAGTTTTTAAAAGTATTGCTCTTCTATACATTAATAGTAAATTAAGCATGCATATGTAACTGTGGGTCTATATCAGAAGCTTGAATGGTCAAAAGAGCGAACGCTCTTTGATCGAGCTTTAAAGATCAAACTTCAGCGAAAACACGGAACAGCGATTTTTTTCCTAGGAAAAAAACTCTCTGCTCAGAAAAAAAAACAGAAAAAAACCCCAAATGTAAACACAATAAAAACATTTAATTATGTAATGCCATCCTGAAAATGTGTAAAAAAATTACATTGAGCTGGATTAGAACCCTGTCTTATTTATGCTCAAAATATGAGCTTGCTGCTATTACATCTGCTGCTACAGAGAAAGCTAGACAGCAGGTGCTTTTATTACATTCAGTATTGTCCAAAGTGCTGTCTGCAGCCCCTCACTGCTTAGAGTGTTTACATGGAGAAAGACAAACCACTAGAACGATTACAAGTTTCCCACTTAAGCAGAAACCCTTGTTTGCTCATTGCTTAACTCTGTACAAATGGGGAAGGCAATAGTAATAGTCCTTAATGTCATAAAAATTATGGCAAAACATTTACGATATAAACTACATTATGAACATCATAGTATCTGTCAGCTATTTCTACCATAGCCTATATGCATAAGTACTTCTCATGTTCAAGTTTTATTCATTAAATGTGAATCTTGCATGTTCACTTTGCCATCAATCTTGCAAACCCATTGCTTTGTGGTGAGCTGTATAAAGAGCTGATTGGCATGTATTACTATGTTTACTGCCCAGTTAGTTTTCATCCCATTATAATCCATGTAAAAACACAACCGAAAGGAAGGCCCTTGTTACTAACTGAGCACATATTTACTCAGACTCATATATGCCCTGCACCCATGCACTTGAAAAATGGATATGTCAGTAGTAGTTCTCAAATGTCAACTACACTACAAAATAAATAGCACAACTGCATTGTTCCATCATATAAAGCTTTATACTGACAATAGACATTGACATTGTTTTATACCTGTCTTAATGTGGACTTCAATTTAATACAAATATGAACATTTACATACACAGTTGCATCCATGCTAATCACAAAACATGTTTGTGCCTGAGCGTGACTGCAAGTGTGTAATTTATGCAACATATTGAGAAACAGATGCATATGTCTTGGTTCTGCAACATGTATTCCTGACAGTTTTTTGCATCTAGTTTGAGAAGCTGTCTTTTAAAGTATACCTGGACATTGGAGCAACAAAAGAAAATACAAATTCGACATTTTGCATACCACTCCCATAACAGGATATATTACTCACATCATATAATGATGATGGCATCATCTATAAAGATCACTATGACAAGGCAAAAGCATACTTGAGGGATGGTGCAATTATTAACTACTGTGTTCTGTGTATGAGGACAGAAAACCTACATGTTGGTTAACTTACCACAACAGCCACATTGTGTGTGTCTCCATGTATGTGTGTGTGTGTGCATAGTCAAACAAACATCAGTCTGTATCCTATTGTCATCAATCCAGTCCCATGCAAAACAAATATTTTAACAGTCATACATGCCTACACAGTCATTTCATAGAGGCCTCCCAACATCTTGTGATGTGCACTTGCATTAAGTACTGAACTAGTTAGGTAGGGGTTTTAATCTCACTGCAGGCAACTTGTGTGTGTGTGATTTTGTGTGTGTGTGTGTGTGTGTGTGTGTGTGTGTGTGTGTGTGTGTGTGTGTGTGTGTGTGTATGTGTGCATACGCATACAGTCATAGGAGCATCAGTCTGTATCCTACTGTCAACAATCCAGTCACATGCAAAACAAATATCTTGACAGCTGTACATCGCTACATAGCCATTTCATACTGTCCTCTCAACATCTTCTGCCAAACATACAATGATGATGTTATCTGCTATAAAATTGTCCAGCAGTAATGTAAAATTCAGACTTGTGATGTGGTGCTTGCATTAAGTACTGAGTTCTCTAGCTTCTGTAACTAGTTAGGTAGGAATTGTAATCTCACTGCAGGTGATGTATGTGTGTGTGTGTGTGTGTGTGTGTGTGTGTGTGTGTGTGTGTGTGTGTGTGTGTGTGTGTGTGTGTGTGTGTGTGTGTGTGTGTGTGTGTGCGCGTGCGTGCACACCCCCGCATGGCAATACAATCCCATGCAGAGGAAATATTTTGACAATTTGTACATGCCTACACAGCCATTTCATACAGGCCTCCCAATGCCTTATCCTAAACATGCAATGATGATGTCATTTGCTATAAAGTGTTTTCTGACACTATAAAAAACAGACTTGTGCTGCGGTGCTTGCATTAAGTACTGTGTTCTATAGATAGTTAGGTAGGGCTTCTAGTCTCACTGTGGTCAGCTGTGTATGGGTATGCATTTATGTTCAGTTAGTTCACATTCTAGAGACCATTTTAGAATAGGATATGCGACACTCCTACTACCATCTTCTCACAAACATACACTGCTGATGTCATCAGCTATAAAGTGTTGGCTGACAATATGAAAGCCAGACTTGTGCCATGATGCTTCTGTTACATACTGTGTTCTGTAGATAGTTAGGTAGGAGTTCCAGTCTCACTGCAGTCAAATGGTATGTGTGTGTGTGTATTCAACAATCATTGTGGTGACAATTTTAGAATGGCACATGAGTCCATTGTATGAAGTGAACTCTGACAGTATTCAAGTCAAACTTGTGCTGTGGTAGTAAAGTTAAGTACTGTGTTCTCCAGCGTCTGTAACTAGATATTTAGGGGTTCTAATATGACAGCAGGCAACTTGAATATGTATACATTCAAATGATAATTTTGAGACAATTTTACACTGAGATGTGACTCTATGTCTATGTCAGACACTCCTCTCAACATGTTCTTCTCAGCATACAATGATACTATCAAACTCCATAAAGTGTAATGTGACAGTGTTAAAGTCAGACACAGGGTGGTTTTAGTGTTACATTGCAAGGAATTCAGCTTCTATACCTACACAGGTGTAATGTTCAAATTAGACCCAGTCTACTGCTATGTGTGTGTGGTTGGTGGTACATTATGTTCATAGTGTGATCTTTTGAATCACTTTTCATTTCACTACCACTTTGGAGTACTTTTAACATAGCCTCATGCATCCAACATCCCCATTTTCCAATGGCCACATGACATCCTTCCAGCAGAGGAGTGGAGGATGTCCTCATGTCAAATATGCATACACACATTATTTAGCAGAGTCCTTCTATGAGCTTCTGCAAGCCATCACAAGACCACTAGATGTGTGATTGCTAATTTTGTCAGGGGGTGGTGCACATCACAAATGGACAGAGGCAGTATGTAATGCAGTCAAACCAATACACACATATGCACATAACCTTACTATCTTCCATCATATAGATATAGGGAGTTTGGTTTAAATGGTACAATAATGGCTAGGACTTTACGTGATGTTGGCCATCAGATTTGGAATGTCCTATGAACACTTCACATGTCGATGTTGCTGTCATCGACATGTGCTATGTGGAGGTGTGGATGTACGGTACGCCTACAAGAGAGTATTACAATCTGTGATGTGAGGTAATGTAATGATGGCTGCTGCTGACATTTGATTACATGTTCCTTCCATAATAGCTGTAGTAGTTTGCCTCCTGAGAGATGTCAACATGCGATGACACTATGTATATTGTTAGCTTTGTAAGGCATGCGTTTTTGTAGTGGAGCAAATCAGTCTTCTAGACAGTTCTCATTCAACTACCACAGTGACACTTGCAGTATGGCACATGTGTGCATGTGTATACCTACCATCATTAAATGCTCTGTGACATACGTCAATATAAATTCATACTGATTACATGGGCACATACGTCTTGTTTCATCCACGTGTAATGGTGTGATATACTGTACACAGAAATATTGCATTTTGATTCAATTGCAACCTTGTGGAACTCATTGTATGTGTAATTGTGCAGCTCCTCAGAAGGATTATTGAGGTGGTCATCAGCACCATTGTATGACTAATAGCATTTGTGCCAGTAAGTGTTCTGCATGTGTCACAGCCAACTCATTTGCAATGTGTCCATATCTGGTATCAGGACCCTCAAACACAGCTTTCCAATGGAAAATAATATAGGCATATGTTGTGCAATTGATGTAATTATGTGACATTGGTAGAGTTGTATGATTGTGTGAACAGTACCACCATGTGGCATGTGCTGCATAACCAAGGTTGTATTTGAAGGCATTGTCACAAATCATTGATTTAAATAAGTGAGAAATGTTAAGGTGACTACACAACTAACAGCAGAGCTGTTTGTGGATGCCACCAGCCATACCTAACCAGAGACAATAGACAACCTGCTAACTGACAGTTGTCTCACACTCCACCCCCATGTTTCCACTGGCCATCATCCAAAGTAAACAATGAAAACATTACTCAGTTTATTTTCTAATGACAGCAGCTCATCTGTGCATTCTCTAAGGCTAATAACACAGGATCAATGGGCCTTGGCACCACCCGGGGTTGCCAGTACCATGACTTAAAAACTGACCTAGCAGTCACAGTTGGATCCCTACTTTAAACACTGCCTCTAGACAGAATATGTTCTTGCAGAAGGGTGTACAACAACAGTCATCCATCTGAACAAGGGGGATGATCATTAGATGCAGGGGATTATACACCCTTAATCCTGACTCCTCTCATCTGTGAGGTAGAGCAAAGACTCATCATGGACCTTATAGAAAGGACATGGGCAATGTCACAATGGTGTACCAAACCCATTTTTGATTTCTTAAGTCTACATCATGTCTGTTAAATCTGATTGACATCTTCAGGAAGGTGAAAACCACAAATTCACCAGTAGGACTATTAGACACACGTTTATTTTTCAGGTTGAGCGCTTGAAAATAAAAACTAAAAACCACAAATTCACCAGTAGGAAAATAAAAACTAAAAACCACAAATCTTCAAGAAGGTGACCAAGGGCATGCATTAGGAAAATACTGTCATCCCACTTAACATGATCAGGTCAAGGCGTCTGACAAAACTACACACAGAGAAACTGTCTCAAGTGGACATAAATACCTACATAACCAAGTGGTTAGACAAATGTATCACACAAAGGACACATAATGTTGAAGTGTGTAAAGTCACCTCTAACTAGAGTCCAGTGACCAGATCCATACCTCAGGATTTTGTACTAGGCCCTTTCCTGTTCAGTATTTAAGTCTCAGAAGTTAAGACAAACTTAGACATCCTTTGTCTAACCAGCTTTGTGGATGACTGCAAATTGCAGACAATCATTGAATCCAAGAAGAGTATTATGGATATACTGCAGAAAGTATTAACACACACAACTTATTGTTGTTATAGCAATGGAGACATAGTGGATGAACAAGTGTCATGATTATTTCCTTTTGAAAGCAAATATGCAAGCTAATTACAATATAGACAGCACACCCCATGAGTAGACCAAGTGGTATGTGATATGGATACTCAGGTAGATAGTAAGTGGAACTTCCAACAGCATGTGCCCACAGTGGTGACTAATCCCTTGTATGTAGCACAACTCCTGAGTATGGGCAGGACATCCACATCAAAGGACATTATAGTCCCATTGTTCTCAGCCATCATCACACCAATAATTGAGTACAATGCATTCCTTTGCATGTACCTCACCACTCATCTTCCAGGGATGATTTACTCAAGTGTATCACTTTTGCAACAGTGAGCTTCCACGTGTTTTTTTGTTCATACATAAGTATTCTTTGTGATGCATAACCATTAAGAGTTGACAGTGCAGGACTCCCTTCAAGGTGTTATACAAGATGCATGTATGATACACGTTCCTGTGATGCACGCAGTAAATACACAGCTCATTAACAATATTGATGGCATGGGTTACTTTCTTGCAAGTGTGCTTTATGGCATATATGTGGTCATGGAAACTTCTCAACTAGCCAGGATTGCTTGTAATTTAAACTGCAGGTGTAATGGTGTCCCTCTTAACACCTCCAAAAAGTGGTCATTTTTGAGGATGGTGTGTTTGATTCCCCTTATAAATTACTGACAAATCATTACAGTTGTATAAGCGTGTTCATGTAGAATATGTATAATCACTCACACTCACATATTTTATGTCAATGTCATAGATTAATGGTGGTCTTATTCTGATATTGTCCCTGACTGTGCATGCTTTTGTCTACTGTTGTCCATAAATGTGTTGCTATGTGTTCCAGTTGGTCGAGTCCTATGCTGACATTGCATTTATATTCAAGCAAATCATTCTGCACATCTTCAGAATATGCACATACCCCGTATTGTATATACCAGCCTTGCTAAATGTGCTCTCCAGTGATCATGTTGGGGTGCTTACATCACAGCCAGTCATCTCTATTGATATGTGGATGCACAGAGTCCTCTCTAGGCACAAAACTGTCAGTGGAAAATAAGGATGAAGGGGTCTGATAAAGGGGGTTGATCCCTGAAAGCGCTAACCTGTGTACTGTTTGTACTGTTCTACTTAAATAAATCTCCTAGCTGTGGTACTGTCGGTGTTTCTTTACGTCTATTGATATGTGACCTTGCGTGACAATCACATAACATGCAATACATATGTGACAATATGACTATACCAACACAGGAGGTATAAATAGCTGTGTGTACTGTATTATGTACATATGTGATTACTGTTCATGCTACAACTGTCTTGTCTTTGGGGTGTACATACATTGATACGCCCTTATCTGGTGAACATCACCATGTTTCATTTGTCCTCTTCCCCTTTCTTCATTCCTACCATCCTCTTCCCCTTTCTTCATTCCTACCATCCTCTTCCTCTTTCTTCATTCCTACCATCCTCTTCCCCTTTCTTCATTCCTACCATCCTCTTCCCCTTTCTTCATTCCTACCATCCACTTCCCCTTTCTTCATTCCTACCATCCTCTTCCCCTTTCTTCATTCCTACCATCCTCTTCCCCTTTCTTCATTCCTACCATCCTCTTCCCTTTCTTCATTCCTACCATCCTCTTCCCCTTTCTTCATTCCTGCCATCCACTTCCCCTTTCTTCATTCCTACCATCCTCTTCCCCTTTCTTCATTCCTACCATCCTCTTCCCCTTTCTTCATTCTTACCATCCTCTTCCCTTTCTTCATTCCTACCATCCACTTCCCCTTTCTTCATTCCTACCATCCTCTTCCCCTTTCTTCATTCCTACCATCCTCTTCCCCTTTCTTCATTCCTACCATCCACTTCCCCTTTCTTCATTCCTACCATCCTCTTCCCCTTTCTTCATTCCTACCATCCTCTTCCCCTTTCTTCATTCCTACCATCCTCTTCCCCTTTCTTCGTTCCTACCATCCACTTCCCCTTTCTTCATTCCTACCATCCTCTTCCCCTTTCTTCATTCCTACCATCCTCTTCCTCTTTCTTCATTCCTACCATCCTCTTCCCCTTTCTTCATTCCTACCATCCTCTTCCCCTTTCTTCATTCCTACCATCCATTTCCCCTTTCTTCATTCCTACCATCCTCTTCCCCTTTCTTCATTCCTACCATCCTCTTCCCCTTTCTTCATTCCTACCATCCTCTTCCCCTTTCTTCATTCCTACCATCCACTTCCCCTTTCTTCATTCCTACCATCCTCTTCCCCTTTCTTCATTCCTACCATCCTCTTCCCCTTTCTTCATTCCTACCATCCTCTTCCCCTTTCTTCATTCCTACCATCCACTTCCCCTTTCTTCATTCCTACCATCCTCTTCCCCTTTCTTCATTCCTACCATCCTCTTCCCCTTTTTTCATTCTTACCATCCTCTTCCCCTTTCTTCATTCCTACCATCCTCTTCCCCTTTCTTCATTCCTACCATCCTCTTCGCCTTTCTTCATTCCTACCATCCACTTCCCCTTTCTTCATTCCTACCATCCTCTTCCCCTTTCTTCATTCCTATCATCCTCTTCCCCTTTCTTCATTCCTACCATCCTCTTCCCCTTTCTTCATTCCTACCATCCTCTTCCCCTTTCTTCATTGCTACCATTCATGTCTGTAGCCATTTTCAAAACACACACTTCCCCAGACTACTGTATTAATAACGGCAGTCTATGTACCATTGTTTATCACCAGCAAAACTTTTATTTCACTATGGCAAAAGCATGTTTGTATTGTACTTTGCACTGAGTATACTCTTCTATAACGTGTTAGTACTGCAGTCATTGCCTTAAATTAAACCCTGGTTGCCATTTTGGCTGTCCGCACAATCTCAGAACATACGTAAACTTGTCTACATGTCTGAATGTGTTCGTGCTGCTTTACACAGTCGGAACCTCACTTGTGTCAGTGTAAGCGCGATGCACAGCATGCATATGCAATGAGCGCTGCTGCTCATCGCACAAAAATGTAAACACCATGTAGGCTACGTGTTAAGCCTACAGAGAGTTAATTGAATTCTGGGTGTATTTATAAGTTCTGAGATAGAAACTGTTATTTTAACAAATGATAAGAAAGTGCTAATCATTTATTTATGTGTGTGTATCTAGTACATAAAGATGAGAAAGAGAAATAATTAAGGCTGAAAAGTATGAGGAAAGGAATAAAGAGAAAAAAATAACTTACTCTGTCTTCTATCATGTCTTCCCTCTTCCTGCAGTCTTCATTTTCTCTTTCAATGTTTTTGTTCTTTATAAAGTTGAGTATAATTCAGAGATTGAATAAAACAGTATTTTCTCAGTCAAGCAAAGATTTTGACATAGCCTAAAGACTGCAGTTCTCATGTATGTATAATATATAGTCTTTTTATTTTAATCCAGATATTACATTTGTGAACTATTTATTGTAAATAGTCTGCATATCAGTAAGTACACATCCCTCTTTTTAATCATTCTCTGGCTGTGCATGTTTCTCTTCTTATAAGATTCACTTTACAGAGTATAAATCTTATTGTATCATTTACAGCATAACTACTTCCACCATGTGTTTTTCCAATCTGAATTAGTTTACATATAGAAAGGCATGAGTTATTACCAATCTGTATCTTGTCATCTAAAATTTGGTTTCCTATAGACCACTTGTTCAAAATGTCACTCTGATTCTGTCCCGTAACTCAGATATATCTTCAGATTTAAGTCAGAATGTCCTTATAGATCATTTCTCAAATTACCTATGTTGTTGGCTAAAATGAGCTCTGTTAAGTTTGATAACTGAGAGTTCTTGCAACTTTGTAATAGGTAGCTTAATCTGAACTGCTGCATTTACACCCCATGCCACTATTTATATTATACATTTTTCTGCTGTTCGGTTTACGGAACTGTTTACCACTCACCCATAATTGAACTATTGTTTACTTTTTTATTTTCTTTCATCTCTACCTAACATTAACTTTCACTTTGCTTTTATTGGTGCCTGCAGAGATGTCACTAGAACCCCCTTGCAGGCAAGAAAACCTACCAGTTCTATAGACATCCCCATTAAATTGATTGCCCTAGGCTCTTGCTGATTAATACAGGCTTACATTTGAACAGTGCTCTGAAGTGGGCTGACACCATAAGCATAAACACGTAGCAGGAGGAGTGTCCCTTCCTTCTAATTAAAGTCTTGTAGTCTTAAATTATACTTATTTTAGGAACTTTTATATGGCCTACACTTAGCATAGTGCAAAGTAGTCTGGTGTTTGTCTCCATAGCCATGAAATCATTCACATTGAATGTAAGCAAAATTTCATGTTATAAGGTAAATCTTAGCATGGAAACAGGGGCTGTGGAAGCACACAGGGGCTCCTGTACCATACTTATGTGAGGCAAAGCTCTCACATAAAAGTACTCTTAATGTCAACCAGGCTGTTAGTAGTACACACACACACACACACACTGCACCCATCACACACAGTACAAAGCACATAGACCCACATATGCTGAGGCACTTAAATGTAACCTTCCTAACCCCAAACAAATGCCTTCAGCAGCCTTGAATGCACTGTTTCAAAACAACTCTCACTATAACACATACAGCCATATCTCATGGAGCCTCTACTTTTAAGCCCATAAGGCAAGCTACCACACAATCCAAAATTCTGGTAATTTGAGACTCCATTGTGAAACATACTGATATCCCTCTCACCAGGCCGAGTAAGGAGAAAGTCACAGTCATTTACTTATTAGAGGCCAGGATCCACCACATTATGCATGCACATAGGTCTTTGGATCACAAGTACCAGTATGAATAAGTCATACTTCATGCAGGTGTAAATGACCTGTAATGTATATCCCTAGACTGTATGAAGAGAGACATCATGGAGCTCTCTGAATATGTGTCCATTCCGGTATGAACCTAGCACTGAGCAGCATTTTACCTTCTTCAAGGATGATGCCACATTATGAACAGAAGATGGCTGACTTTAATAACTGTCTTAGTTTCTAGTGTCATTCTAAGGGGAATGCAGTATTTGTCAGCATGGAAGGAGATGGTCAGCAGACTATGCTGCTTCACCAGGAATGGTCTGCGCCTTTCTCCTCTAAGCTATCAAATGTTAGCTAAAAAAGTATCCTTCCCCCATAGCGCCTTTTTAGGCAATGCAAAAATGAAAGTACTTCTGACATAACAAACCAAAACCAAGAAAATCTAAAGGCATTACTACTCAATGCTAGGAGACTTACCAGGCTGAACAAGGAGAAGGTCACGGTGAGCTGTCTGTCGGGCGCTAGGATCCGCCACATAACACAAGCACTCAAGTCACTCCAAGGCAAGTACAAATATGACCCAGTCATTGTCCATGCTGGTGTGAATGACCTGAGACATACCTCCCTGGACTACATGAAAAGAGACATAGAGGAGCTCTCTGAGCATGTAGCCCAGGCCAGTATGACCCTGACCTTGAGTAGCATCTTACCCTCACCAAGAATGATGCCACAATATGAAGACAAGATGATCAATTTCAACAATTGGCTTAAGTATTGGTGTCATTCAAAGGGGATCCAATGCCTGTCACCCTGGGATGACATGCTTGACAAGCCACGAATCTTCGCTAGGGACGGCTTGCACCTGTCACCCCTGGGCTTTCGGATATTGACAAAGGCTCTTGCCACCCCCATAGTGCCTTTTTTAGGCAAGGCTCAAAAGACAAACCCACCTCCATAGGTATCACAAGGGATAAGAAACTAAGAGTAATGCTACTCAAAGCCAGAAGTCTAAACCTCAAGATGCACGCACTCGAAACTCTCCTTAGCATGGAGAACATCGATATCTGTGCAGTAACAGAAACCTGGTTCAAGGCTCCCGAGAGCACCCCAGCACTACCAGGTTATACCTCATACCATGCTTTTTGGCCCCAAAACTTGGACCGAACCACAAAAGGAGGGGGAGTATCAATATTCGTCAAAGATACCCACACCTCCAGGTTGGTGGCACAGCACGAAGCATCAGAGACTGTCCATGTGCAACTAACAATGGGTAAAACTGCCTTCCAGTTTATAGCCTGCTACAGACCACCCTCCCAAACCCAGGAACCCCACTCGGCCTTCCTGAGAACACTGGAAAATATAAAGGTCTCTCCAAATACCATTATACTGGGCGACTTCAACTACCCAAACATAGACTGGGAGCATTACTCTAGCTCCAACACCCTAGCTCAAAGGTTCCTAGAATTTATAAACTCAAATGCTATGGAACAACTTGTTACCACTCCCACAAAAGGGGAAAACATACTGGACCTGATCATCACCAACATGGGGACTCTATGCTCCAGACCAGAAGTGTATCCCTCACTGGTAAGATCAGACCATAAACTAATCTCACTGGATATTCACATCCCGACCCCACCCCCTGCCCAGAAAACCACAGTGAAAAACTCCTGTAAAGCAAATTTCACACTCCTCAAAACCGAGGTGGAATCCTTCAAAGCCCCCGGGCCTGTGGAAAATACGGCCCAGACCGCAAAATCCTTTATAAATGCATTCTATGAACACCTTCAGGAATGCATGGATCATGCAATCCCAAATAAAACCAAGACCCAATCCTCCAAAGGCAGACGTCCTGTCTGGTGGACCCCAGCCATAAACAAACTATACAATAGAAGGAGGAAGCTACTACATGATAGCGCAAAATCCCAAAAAGGGAAGGCATTTCTGATCAGTATTAGCAAAAAACTATGGGCACTCATAAAATCGTCTAAGGCCAGCTTTGAGAGAAAAATTGTAGGGACACTAAGGATAATCACAAGGCTTTCTTTAGTTATGTTAGGAACCTGGGTGGGAATTCCCAGATATGCTCAGAATTAGTCCAAAATGACAAAAAATACACCGAACCCACAGACATTGCCAACATCCTAGCTGACAGGTTCAGTGCAAACACCCCCCCCACCAAAAGGGCAAATATCTATCCCAGCAGAGTGCTGCCCCCCTGACATCTCAGATGCTCAGGTAAGAGCTGCCCTCTCCAAAGCAAAAAACACAGCATCAATGGGACCAGACGGTGTTCCGGGCTGCATCCTACATGAACTCCAAGAAGAGCTAAACCCAAACATAAAACTACTGTTCAATCTCAGCCTTGCTACAGGATATGTACCCAAAGAGTGGCGTACAGCAACAGTGGTCCCTCTCCACAAAGGTGGTGCCTCAATGGATCCTGGAAACTATCGCCCCATAAGCCTGACTAGCTTGGTCTGCAAAGCTATGGAAAGGATCATCATGGACCTCATAAATAAAGATATTGGGGACCTACAGACACTGGATCCTACCTAGTTCGGCTTTGTTAAGGGCAGATCCTGCCTCTTAAACCTGGTCGATTTCTTTGAAACAGTCACCAAGGCCATTGACGAGGGGAAGGTGGTCCACACAGCCTACCTGGACCTAGCAAAAGCCTTTGATACAATACCCCACTCGGGCATTATAGATAAGCTCACCAGCTTAAATATAAACCCCTATGTCATTAGATGGGTTGCAAACTGGCTCAAGGACAGAACCCACATGGTTAGAATTGCTGGAGCCATGTCAGACTCCAAACCAGTTACAAGTGGCATCCCACAAGGCTCAGTCCTGGGACCTCTCTTGTTCGGTATATATTTCTCGGAGGTACAGGCCAACACGGAAGGACTGTGGCTGACCAAGTTCGCAGATGACTGCAAACTAGGCGCCATAATCGACTCTCCAGCCGACACAAGCATCCTCCAAAAGGGCCTCATAGAAACAAACAACTGGTGCCAGAGCCATGGCCTCAAGCTAAATGCCAAAAGTGTATAGTCATCCCCTTTGGCAAAAACAAAGTGCCCACAAATTACCACATAGGTGGTAATCCATTAAGTACAGAAGAAGTAATTAGGGACCTGGGGACCCAAGTTGATAGCAATCTCTCATTTGACAACCACGTGGCCAAAGTGGTTAGAAGAACATTTTATATAGCCCACCTAATCATGAAGGGATTCACATCTAGATCAGGGGAGGTCATCGTGCCTCTTTACTCATCCCTTATCAGGCCCATAATTAAGTACAGTGCCCCTTTTGGGATGTACCTTACCAGACACCTCCAGCAACTGGAAAGACCCCAAAAGTACCTCACCAAGAGGATCAAAGGGCTCAAACAGATGCCATATGCTGCCCGGTTAAAGAAACTCCAGCTCTACTCAGTGGCATACCGCCTGCTCAGAGGCGATCTGTGCCTGATGTATAAGGCCATGTCCAACCTGGAATTAATGGACATGCTGCACCTCAGAAAATCAAAATCCCATCGAGCTACGTGCTCGAGAGACTTGAACCTCAGCACTGAAATAAATAGGACATGCTGGAGGGACAGATTCATAACCCAGAGGCTCCCTTCACTCTGGAATAAAATCCCAGTCCAGGTTAGGCAGAGTCCCTCATTGACTCTCTTCAAGAGGAATCTTGATGAGTGGATGGGAGATTGTAGGTTTACCCCGGGTATCACTTCTGTGTCACTGTTAGACAGAGGCACAGTATACTAACCTTGAAAAAGGGCATAGCAAAATTAATTTAAAATGGGTGGCAAAAGCCAAACACACTCTGGCTAGGCTTATAAATGCCCTAGGGCAGATAGCCTAGTATGAACCTATGAACCTATGAACCTAATAAACTCCACTCCCTACAAGCTCTAGTCGCCATTCTGAATGCTACAAAGGCTATAGTGCCTTTCACACATTTTGACCAGCTACTACACGGACAGGGACTAAAGGTGGAGGTGTCTCGATTTACATCAAAAATAAATATACCTCAAGGATGGTCAAACAGGAGGATGCATTTGAGCTTCTCCATGTTCAAATCACCATAGGCATAATCCCATACCACGTCCTTGCAAGCTATAGGTCTCCTTCTATAACCCAGGAAACCCATAACATGTATTTAAGCTTACTAGAAACATTCACCATCCAACTGAATACCATATTTATGGGCAACATTAATTACCCCACTATTAACTGGGAATCATCGAACATGCAAGCAGACAGATTCCTCGATTTTGTAAATACAAACTTCAGATTGTCAATATGCTGACTAGGGGCTCAAATATACTGAATCTGGTCCTCACTAATGTGGGAGGGTGCTGCACACCGTTAGTGTAATATCCTCTCTGGTAAGGTTAGACCACAAGACAGTCTCTTTTCAAGTAAGAATAACCATGTAATTTTTAAGGCAGACCAAGACAATATCCTAGGATGCCTTCTAAATAGCATGACCTCTTAGGCTGTCTAGAATCACTATTTAATTGTAACCTCTAAACAGGATTCATGCCTCATGAATGGAGAACAGCAACAATCAGAGTCTCACATGCAAAGCCATAGAAAAAAATTATCATGGAAATGATCAATGATGACATAGGAAATCTCCAGACACACAGCCCAACTCAATTTGGTTCTGTCAAGGGCAGGTCATGTCTTCTCAACCTGATAGACTTCACTGAAAAGGTCTCCAAAGCAACAGATGAGAGCAAAATGGTTCACACTGCTTACCTTGATCTGGCCAAGGGTTTTGACACAATACCCCACTTGGGCATTGTTGATAAACTCAAGGGTAAATGTATAAAGCCTTATGTTACCCAGTGGGTCTACTTCACTTTACCAAAATCCCATTTCAATGACATTCATTTTACTGAGACCAAATCACCTAAAGTGCAAATTACTGAAAATTAATTTCACTGAATTGTAAGCTATAGACTTGATGTGGCAGTGTGTAGAGTACTGTGAGGCAAGTAAAGTGTATATGCTCTTATCTCCACTTAGTTTGGTTTTATATTGTCTGATTTCTGTTAAGAGGTTAAATAAGTAGTTTTTAAGTTGTGGAAAGAGGGAGGCTTTAGTTTTGTGAGTTTGTTTGTATATGGTTTCCCATTTAGTATTGTGAAATGTAGCATTGTAAGCTGTCAGTGAAACCCGACCACCCAAAACCAGGGTGACCATGATTCCTTTCGTGGCTGGCCCTACCAGCACTTCTGAAAGGACACCCATCTGCTCTCCTCTGGAGGCAGTCGGGGGGTGGTTAACTTTGTACCCAGAAGCCTGGTGAGATATCACAAGAGACAAGTGGGTACAAAGTATAATATCCAGAGGCTATTCCATTCCCTTTTGCCATCCTGTCCCACAGATCAGAACAATACCCTATCCAGTGGATAGCCAGCTGGCTCACAGAAATTACTTAGGAAGTTAGAACTGGAGAGTCCACTTCTACAAAGAGGCCAGTCACAAGCAGATTCCGTCAGGGATCAGTCCTGGGACTGCTCATTTTTGGCATTTACTTCTCTGAATTCAAGGCAAATGCCAAAGGCCTCAGGATGGCCAGATTTGCAGATGATTGCAAACTAGGAGCAGTCATAGACTCTTCTATCAGCACTAATGTTCCTCAGGAATGGCTGACACAGAAAAAGAAGTTGTGTCAGAGACATGCACTAAAACAAAATGCTAAGAAATACATTAATAGTATCCTTCTGGACATCATCCACAATGGTAACTATGATATTAGAAACAAACCCATAAGAGTCAATCCAGTAGTCAGGGACTTAAGGTTACACATAGATAGTAATCATGCCTTTGACCATCATGCATCTACAGTAGTGAGGAAATCATTCTATGTTGCACAACTTATAAACAAAGGTATGGCATCTAGGTCCAAGGAGGCCATTATTCTACTACATTCAGCATTCATCAGACCTATCATTTAGTACAATGCCCCTTTGGCATGTACCTAACCAGACACATTCAACAACTGAAACATCCACAGAGGTTCTCCACTAAATGAATACAAGGCATAAGTAGCATGTCTTAAGCAGACCACCTCAAATCCCAATCCCTGTATTCTGTATCATATAAGCTGTTGAGGGGAGATCTATGTCTGGCATGAAAGACATTGTAGGGACCCACTCTGATGAACGTCCTGCATATCCACAAAATGAACAGCACCAGAATTAGCCACTCTAAACACTTAAACCTTGCTTGTGATATAAATAGGACTTGTTGGAGAGACAGGTTTGTATCCCAGAGACTACCCATTTTCTGTAACAGACCATCCATGTGAAGCAGAGTTCCTCCTTAACCCAATTCAAGTATAACTTGGACAACTGGATGGGGAACAGGAACTTCATCCCTGGTTTGGCACATATGTTTCTAATGGACACAGGCAGCCTGTAAATGGCTCACCTCCCAGGCCCCTGCTTTTAAATGTTTCATCTCCCAAACCCCTGCTTACACTTATCAAGGGTATCAGAACTTGTCAGAGATTTGGGATGCATTGCTAGGCTTAAAAAGGTCGTAGTAATCATTATCTTAGTATATACTTATGAACCTATTTATCAGATTTCAATGATCCCCTAACTGCTGGCATAACTTAAATGGCTAGGTATTCATAGGTAATGTTAGCTGCAATAGAACTGAGGTGCATATATCAAAACAGAGCAGCATTCTGGCTCTCTGTTTTGTTTTTTGTCTTTGTTCTTACCTGGCTGCACTGTCCCCTGAAGAATCTGAAGCTGTTGCCTTTAACACATCTGTGCATGCATGGCTGCATTAAATTCAGGTACTGCGTGAGTCTCTGCTTTCCCTTCACTCCCACCCCAGTTTCTAAGCCGACCTCCAGATCAGTCATTTTCAACTCTCCTCTCACGACCCATTGCCTTCCTCACTGTCCCATCCCATTAAAGCAGCACTTATTTTTCTCATCTATATTGTACCTCTCCATTCACCCACACCCTAGATCCCTATCCGCCACTTATCTTACTCACATTTTACACTATCTGGCTTTGCCTACTTATCTTAACCAACTCCAACAAGTACCACCTTTACCCACTCCATCTCACTTTTTCCATTTCATCCTTCTATAGTCAACTCTTATATTCCATCCTGCCACAAAATAAACACTAAATAATTTATGTGACTTCATATTCTATTCAAACAAACACTAAAAAGTAACCTAACACTCATAACATCAGATACTTTTCTATTTAACAATTCTTCATATTTTACTTATTTTACTGTGCAGCATTCTGTAAACCAAATTTACTATCCAAGCTCCAAGATTATCCATACTTGGTGGCACAGTGGTGTGGTGGATAGTGTTGTTGCCTCACAGCAACAGGTTCTCTGATTTGATTCTTGGCTGGGGTGCACTCTGTGTAAAGTCAAGAACACAGCATCCATGGGACCTGACAACATCCCAGGATGCGTTCTACATGAACTACAGAATGAACTGGCACCCGACCTAAGCACCATGTTCAATCATAGCCTCACCTCAGGCGTTGTGCCCACTGAATGGCGCACAGCGACAGTTATCCCACTCCACAAAGGAGGAGCCACCATGGACCCCGGGAACTACTGCCCCATTAGCCTAATGAGCTTGGCCTGCAAGGCCATGGGACGTATCATCATGGAACTTATAGACAAAGACATTGGTAATCTCCAAACTCTGGACCCCACCCAATTTGGGTTTGTAAAAGGCAGATCATGTCTCCTAAACCTGATAGACTTCTTTGAAGCAGTCACCAAAGCTGTAGATGAAGGTTAGGTGGTTCACACAGCCTATCTAGACATCGCCAAGGCTTTTGACACCATCCCCCACTCTGGAGTTATAGATAAACTCATTAAACTAGGTATAAATCCCTATGTCACAAGATGGGTTGCCAACTGGCTCACTAACAGAACCCACACTGTGAAAGTAGCAGACTCCAACTCTGACTTCAGACCAGTGACAAGTGGAGTACCACAGGGTTCAGTCCTGGGTCCTCTCCTGTTTGGTATCTACTTTTCTGAAGCACAGTCTAACACAGAAGGTCTTTGGCTAACGAAGTTCACAGATGACTGCAAACTAGGAGCCATAACTGAAACTCCTAATGATGTGGACATCCTACAAAAGAGCCTCACTGAGACAGATGCCTGGTGTCAAAGCCATGGCCTCAAGTTCAATGCCAAAATGTGCATTGTCATCCCTTTGTTAAAAATTCTGTACCCATGAGCTACCACATAGGTGGTAGTCTACTTAACACTGAAAGTGTGATAAGAAACCTTGGGACACAGGTGGACAGTAGTCTCTTTTTTGATAATCACATCACCACAGTAGTCAGGAAATCCTTCTACGTGGCACACCTCATCACAAAAGGTTTCTCATCCAGGAAGAAAGAAGTCATTGTTCCCCTCTACTCATCACTCATTAGACCCATTATAGAGTTCAACGCCCCTTTTGGTATGTACCTCACAAGGCGTCTTCAACAACTGGAACAGCAGCAGAAATACCTCACAAAGAGGATTACCGGCCTCAAACAGATGCCCTATGCAGACCGTCTCAAAAAACTCCAGCTTTACTCCATCGCATATCACCTACTCAGAGGCGATCTCTGCCTAACATATAAAGCTATGTCAAACCCAGAGCTGTTGGACATGCTCCACTAAAGAAATCCCAATCCCTCTGAGTTACATGCTCTAGGGACCTAAACCTTGTCACCACAATAAACAGAACATGCTGGAGGGATAGATTCTTGTCCCAGAGACTTCCCATACTCTGGAACAAACTACCTATCTTTAGCAAACAAAGCTCCTCATTAGCACTCTTCAAGAAAAATCTTGATGATTGGATGGGAAATAGGAAATTCACCCTGGGGATCACCTCTGTGGCTCTGCTTGACAGGGGCACAGGAAAATAATTTTCTTGGGTGGCGAAAGCCAGGGTACCTTTTTGGCTAGGCTTATATAGGCCCTAGGGCTAATAGCTTAGTACCTACCTATGAACATATGGACCTATTTTCTTCCTGTGTTCATATGGATTTCCTCTGGGCACTCTAGTTTTCTCCCACATTTTAAAGACATGCAGTAGGTGGATTGGATAAACTAAATTCAGTGTGTGGGATGGCAGAAAAAGCAAGGCAGGAATAGGCACCTGGAGGTGTGAATCTTGGCTCTAGATGATTGTCACTGTTGAAGTGACACTCCAACCCCATGTGCAAAAAAGGGGTGATGGATGTCTTCATATATTTCTTATCTTGCTATCCACCACTCCATCAAAGAAATTTACTTTCTGATGTCCATACTGTGTGGCACAAGGGTGCAAAGGATAGTGCTGTCATCTCATAACAAGACATTCTACAGTTTGATTCTTGGCTGGGGTGCTGTCTCAGCAGAGTCTGCAAGTCCTCCCTGTGTTTGTCTGTGTTTTCTCTGTGTGCTCCAGAGTCCTCCCATATTACAAAGACATGCAGTAGGTTTATTGGACACTCTAAATTGGTCATAGGTGTGAGTGCATGTGCATTTGTGCGGTATGGAAAAACAAGTACTGCAGGGCTAGTCCCCTTGCTGCTGTGTGAGCATTGCCTCTAGATGAAGGTCACTGCTGATGTGACACTCTGAGCCTATGTACAACAATGGGTAAGGGTGATTATGGATGGATCTCCCAGATGTCCATACTAGTTACATTTAATCTGCCCTCCAACTTACATAGTGTCTTACTGAGAAACAACAGAGCCCTAAATACTTTATTTCATTCATCACTCTATTTTCTTTTAAGACCTCTTAATCTGTCCTTGACTCCGATCACACTTAGCTGCCTCCTCTTCACACACCACTCCAACTATTGCACCTAAATCTCTTTCCTACACTCATGCTTTTTCTGCATTCGTCTCATAAGCAGTTCAGTACTAATTATTTTCACATATTCATATACGCTATTGTCCACAGTACTCCACTTTTTCCTTCCATTCCAAATGTTCTCCATTTTTGAGACTGACTACAACTCCAGTTCACCATCCTACCACGCTCCTATGCATTCTCTTCTATATCTTCCTCTTTTTCCACTGGTCACTATTCTAACACTATGCCTACTTCTCTGTCTCATTTCCCTCTTACTCACTCCTCAGTCTTACAACTACTCCTTAAATTCAATTCACGCATTCCACTACCCACACACCATCCTTCTTATGCTACTGTTATTCCACAATATTTTACTATCAACAAAAAATATGCTTCATATAATATTCTTCTTTCTCCTTGTACAAATGTGTTTCATATCCTCCTACATTTCCAATTATTTAACATGAGTTATGCCATGATGACACAATGACATGTCCTCCCAGCATAAAACCCCATGATTTATACTTCTCAGATTGAGTTACAAGACCTGTGTAACCCATGTGTATTGCCATTTTTCATACCAGGAATATGTTTGACTGGGAACTTATAGAGCTACAGAGATAAAGCCCACCTACCAAATGTAGCATTGTAGGTCTATATGGTGAGTGATTAACAGAGAATTTTGACAAAGTAACTTGAACTGTAGTGAAGTAAATGTCCACTTAATGGTAAGATGTCATTTCATAGTGGAATACCTCATCCCTGCCCTGCTCAACTTTCTGTTAAGAAAGCAGACCAGGTGTTCTTCACCACCAATTTCTTGAGGAAATGCAGCTCCTGCCTTCACTTCAGATGCATTTCCATAGACATAAGCAGTTTGTTAAAATCAGAGCAACTAGGACTGGCTCTGAGCACAAAATATTTTCAACTAAAAATATGTCAATATGGTTTATTTTCATTTATACAAATGTATGACTGCCTATGTCATAAGTGATAATTTAATAAAGATATTTCTTGTTTAAAAAAAAAAAAAATATATATATATATATATATATATATATATATATATATATATATATACTTTTTCAGCTGATTAAAAGCCTCTTCTGCTGCTTCAGAGCCTTTCGTTAGATAAGATCTATTAGAGGACATGCTATGGATGTAAAATTGGGCATAAGATTTCTATAATAGCTTGCTAGCCCTTGGAATGTCTTTATTTGGCGGTTTGTCCTGAATATCAGCAAATTCTTCACAGCAGTTATCTTTATGAGGTTTAATTACCCTTCTCCCAGTCACATACTTTAAGTATCTGGATTGTGTCATTCAATGCTTACTCTTGGCAGCATTAACAATAAGTCCTGCCTGTCTTAAAAATTCTAGTCAGCTTATACTTTGGCTAATTGCGACTGTTAAGGCTTCAGAATAAGTCACTATGTCATCAGTGAATACAGCTAAACACCTGTTGTAAGATTTCAGAACTGCAACTTCGAGCCCTTGGAAAGTGGCAGAAGCTTTGTGAAGTCCAAAAAGGCAATCCAGTATAATGAAACAGTTACTTCAAGGGTTGTGTTTTCTATTTTTTGTACTTTGTTTTTCATATCCATTCACATTTTTACACTGAGCAATCCCCATGCATGATGCCAAACCTCTCAACCTTTTAATGCAAGAAATCTGGATAAAGCCTAAAATAATTATGGGGACAAAGGTCCAAACAATAGGAGCAGATTTCAAATATTGCTCTTACAAACTTAGACATTTCCTAGAATAACAGGATTTGTGTTAGCCTGCATGTTCTGAAAGGTATAAAGTCTGAAACTCAAATGCATGTTATTATTTAGGGACTTCAGTCTGCAGTGATTTGCCAAACCACAATTTTATGAAGAGCAGACCAAAAATATGAGGCAAAAATCTGGACAGCCTGCAGAAAGTTGGACAGATGAGCGGCACGTATGGTGTACTTTATGATTTTACACTGGTGGTTCCCTGCTTCTCATTGTTATGAGAGTTACTTTCATCCCCACCCCAATCCATCCATCCTCACCCCATTTTCCCATTTTTCACATGGGGTCAGGGTGTCACTTCTGCAGTGACAATCATCTTCAGCCATGGTTTAAACTGCTGGGTGGCTAACCCTGCCTCGTAGTTCATTCATACCACTCACTTGCGTACACACTCAACTACAGCCAATTTAGAGTGTCCAATCCACCTACTGCATGTCTTTGGAATGTGAGAGGAAACTGGAGCACCCTGAGGAAACCCACATGACCAGAAGGAGGACATGCAGACTCTTCACAGAAGGTACCCCAGCCAAGAATTGAACTTTTGAATGGTAGCAGCTCATCACCTCCTTCCTTTATTCCCTTTCTAATTCTCCCATCCCCCTCATTTTCTTCTGATTTATGCTTCTCCTTACAATGTGTATAAATATGCCCCACTCCACGTTCTTGTACTGGCCCCTTGCTTTCCAGTTTTTGGCTCTTACATGCTTTACCTCTGCTGACATTAGTCTTCTTGCCCCTCTATTTCTTTTTCCTGCCAACCTACCTCTTCACTTCTTACACACCACATGCAGAATTTGCAGGACTTCTTGCTCATCTTTTCCATGTATTCTCTTCTAGATTTCCAAAGCCTTTGTCCAAATCTTTTCTGCCCAGGTACATTCTCAGAACAGTGCTTCATGCCTGCCTCCTCTGAAATGCATCTTCAGCATCTTTTCAATGTGAAATACCATCTGTACAACATTCCTAATATCCGATCTCCCAATACATACATTTTTTGTATCTGTGATGTTATTTTTAAGGATTTTCACCATTCGTCTTCCCAGTGTGCCACCCTTCTTTCTTCTACTGTCCCTTCCTTATCTCTTTCTTTGTGTTTTCCTACACTTTTCCTCACAGATGTTCACAAATCATACTTTTACCTTTCCCCCTGTTTTTCCATTTCTCTTATGGGGATCTCCTTTCCCTTCTCTCCTTTCTCCCTCTTTTACAGCCACTTTCTACAATTCATTTTTGTGTTAATTCAAATTTCTGTATTAATTCCTGAAGGGATGCGGGTACTGTCTGCTCTCCTGTCTCTTCCTTTGTTAACTTCTGTTCTCTCTTTATTTCTTTTTCCTTCCAAATTTCTAGTGCCCTCTCATTCATTCATTATATATATATATATATATATATATATATATATATATATATATATATATATATATATATCCCCACCTTCCAGTTTGCCCTCTCTCCTCTAACCTTTTGGTGTCCTCCTTACTCACTATCCATCTAAGTAGGTTGTATGCTAAGGCCTGGGTGAGTATGTGTGGGAGTCCCCAGCCTCAATTTTTCCTACTTAGTCATGGCTTGTTTTTGAGATTCTTCTCCCATTCTCTATCTATCCTTCTAAGTCCTTATGATATTTTTAGTAGTTTAGTCTCCACTGGGTCCACTGACAAGTTTCTTAGTACAATGTACTATAAGTGGGAGAACTGTCATTTAAATCACATTCAATCTACTTGGTCATGTTTATGTTTTATGTCCTTCCCTCAACAGTATTCACTGTATTTTCTCTCTCACCTTCTCCAGATTATTTTGTAACACTTAGGTTGTGTGTTCTACCTAAAATACCAGATGTTTGGGGGTGTTCCCTTTAATGAATGTGTCACATTCTTTCTCACTCTCTTATACTGACCGCCACTGCTTTTTTTCCAAGTTGCAGCTAAGTTATGGGGGCCTTTCAAACATTGAAAAACTAGAATTATTTACTCAATGGCCATCTAAATATTCTCTGACATAAGCATTGAGTCATCCACATACATTAGGAACCCTGATTGTAATCATGTTCTCCTCTCCAGCCATGCTAATTTTTTTTCTCTTCCATTGCCAGGTCATTTACAACTACAATAATATAGAAAAATAATAATAATATAAAAAGAGACCTGGGGAAAGAGGGCTCCCCTCTTTGGCCCCTTCCTACTTTTACAGCCTTGGAAACTTCCCAGTTTACTATTACCTCTATTTCTGGTTCATTGTAAATTACAATTATCATTCTGATAATTGTCCTCATATTTGCCTTTTTTCTAGTATATCTCAGAGTAATTTCCATCTGACTGTGTCAAAGGCCTTCTGTAAGTTAAAACAAGGCATTTCTTGTCTGTGTTGCATCCTTTTCCTCTTTTCTCTCCATAAACTCCATTAGGACTCACCAGTTAATTTCTGCCCTTCTTCCTATCAGAAAGTCTTTCTACTCCTCCTATATCATTCTTTGCAGAATCTTATCCAATCTCCCTGCTATCATTCTTGCCATCACTTTGATATCGGATTTTATTAAGGAGATTGGCCTGTAATCCTCTACATCCATACTTTCTCCCCCTCTTTCAGGATCAGTACCACCATGGTTCTTTTCATTGTGTCTGTTATTTCTCCATGTTTCACCTATCATTTCATAACTGTCTATAATGCATCCCTGCTTCCCAATCTTACCACTTGTAATTTTCCCATATCCATTCCAGTCCTCCTCACCCCTATCCTCATTGTCAATTTTACAGCTCCATGGTCTAATATTTCTCTCTCCTGTATTTCTATAATTTCCACCACATTTAGAGTTTCCTTTTTCCCTAGAATCCTGTCCATTTTACTGGCTTGAACCAAGGAGTTTCTGGTAACTGTATACTCCCTCTTTCAGGATGCTTTTCTTTCATGAATCCTCGACTCTCCTTCCCTCACATTCTTGCCTAAGTCTGTTTTCAACTAGTACAGTATTCTCATTTGCCAAAGAGCCTGCTTTTTTTCTGATCAAATTTGGCACTGTAGTCCCCTCTAAAGATTTACTCTGTATCTCTTTTTATCTGAATCTATTCTTCAAAGTAACAGCTAAAAAAGTAATTTATATATTTTTGGAGAGCGTACAGGTTCTCTTATTTCCCATCTCCTGCTGTTTATGCTTTCTTGTCAGATGATCCATTCCCCCCTCACTTTTCTACACCCTTTTAGTCACAACCTGTAATCACTTTCTTAAACGGGTGGCCACTCCAGTCGCCACCCCCCCCCAAACACATTTTATTGCCTGTTTCAACCTTTTAAAATTGTGGACTTATGATATTCCTGCCATGTATTACCTTTAATTTGGTCTCCTGGAGCAACACCACATCCCCTTCTATCCTATTTATTTTGCTCAGTATGTTTTCCTTTCAATCGGGTGTGAAGACCCCCTGTGTTCCCTATATTAGAGCTTAAAAGGATGAAAACCCATCTTATGGTTGCTTGACCAATAGCCCCTTTTATGACTGTGCTCTAACCCACAGTGGAGAATGAACAGATCCAAGGACAATTTGTTGTTTACAGAAGCATAGTCATGATTTTTGCAATTGTCTACCAACTTCCAGAATATAATCCCTTCTATTACAAGTGATGCCCCCCACCCCAACTCCATGCAGTGTATATTTCTGGGAAGAATACCTTTTTATACTGAAAAAAGTCCAAAATGACATGCCCCATTCAGCCAATCAGGCATCCTTAAAAAAAAAAATCCATGTAGCCATGTATATTATCATAAACTATTTTGAATATGCCAGGGTTTTTTATTATTGAAATAAATGCACTGCACATCCAATTAAACAAAATAAATCATTTCAAAAAAATAGTGTCTACCATGGTACACATCACATATGCCTGGCTATAATGCAGGAGAACAGATGAGCTCCACATTGTAACAGTCTGGTATCACAGATGGCTAGCAGGAATGGCGAGGCAAAATATTTAGGTAAAAACTGAAACTGCAGATGAGAAGTGGAACAGAAGCAGCACAGAAGAGAAAGTGTAAGAAAGCTGTTCAGAGGAATAGGAAGAGAAAGAAAGCTGTTCAGAGGAATAGGAAGAGAAAGAAAGCTGTTCAGAGGGAGGGGAGTTTGACAGGTAAGAACAAAGAAGAAGGCATCCATGATACAGAGCAGAGTGAGAATAAGGTCGGCAATACAACAGAAACGCGATGACTCACAACATATTTTTGCGTGTTTGACTAATGTACAAGCTGCAGAAGAATAAGGAAAATAAAGGACAGTGACATGCTGAAGAGATATGATAAAAGGCGATAGGCTGCAGAATGAAAAACATGGATAAACCAATCAGTAATATATTTTTAGACACTGGCAAAAATGGTGAGTGGAGATGATTTACCATATTTAGACATTTTAAACAAAATAGAAAAAACATGTAGACCTTATAAGTACATAATAAAAGTTAGCTGATTTTAGAAAGAGTTTGATTTTAGAAAGGACAGCTAAGCTTTAAATTTAGGATTCTGTAAGCCAAGCAAGTAATACTGCAGGAGTAACAGCAGATATATGGCTGTGTAGTAATAAAAGCTGATAAAAACAATGTGCTCAAAAGGGATGGAAGATCTAATCAGCAAGAAAATATAAAATGCTTCTATTGGGTTGTACTGTGAATCATACAAATTGTTTTTCTGTTGGAAAGCTTAGATGTTTAGACAATATTTTTTGTGAAAAATAGCTTTAAGTTAATAAGTTATTTCCAAGTATTAAGAAAAGGAAGAGCACACCAAGAGAGAGGACTCATTGCAAGACAGTTCTTAAATAAATGTATGTAACTGTCTGATTAATGACAACAGCCTGGTGGAACATGGTGGGGAATTTTTATACTACCAACAGGAGCCTATGGAAGGACAAAAGCTATAAAGTAATAATAATGATCCTGACATGCTGCATAAGTACACATAGAGAAATAAATAGAGTGGTGTGGTATAAAGTTTTATTAGCACCTAGCCAGGAGTGGTATAATATGTAAAATGTGCAATTTTGCAAGCTGAAGCCAGAGAGTGATTTATTTGTGTGCCTGTGTGTGTGTGTGTGTGTGTGTGTGTGTGTGTGTGTGTGTGTGTGTGTGTGTGGGTGTGTGTGTGTGTGTGTGTGTGTGTGTGTGTGTGTGTGTGTGTGGTGGGGTAAATATATATTCCTCCTCAACCTGTGTGGTATAATTACCTTAACACCCACAATCTGATTCATTATTTTATACAGCTAATAAGAAATGCTTTATACCACAACAATTATGCAAAATAAAGTAACAGAACAGGAATTTAACTTACAGTTTAGGGTCAGTTTCTCTTGTGCACTAAGCAAATGTGACATCCATTTTTATATAAGCCTAGCCAATGATGAACATAATAGCTGTCTCATTATCACAGACAATGATAAATGGATTTTCCTATTTAAAAGCATGACGCCCAGCTATTATTCTAAAATTATGCATGCCATGAGTAGATAAATACTGGATTCAGTGAGTTGTACAAGAGTATGTGACATCGACATTTAAAGTGTGTTTAATTAGATAACTGCATATTTCACTGATGCATTTTGATGCATGGTCTTTAAATATTCTTAATTACCGTAAAAATCTACTGCCAATCATTAGCAGACTGGAGTTCCGCTGTGGCGACCCCTAACCAGGAAAAGCCAAAAGAAGAACAATGCTCATACTTCTGTGAGATGTGGACTCAGTGAGAAATCTACAGTCACAGTTGCAAAACTGCCTGAGTTTCACTGCCTTTTCAGTTATATAATATCTCCATCAAGCCACTTTCTCACTCATATCACAGTGCCGGTGCTGAGCTATGCACAAACATATGAGTTGTTTAAGACATGCTTGTGACACACTAATCAGTCCAGCTATGCTACATTTATTGCTCTTTGTTATGGTTAGAACAGTTTTGTTTTTCTTGGGTTTCAGCTACAAGTCATTGCCTGTATTAACAGCAGGCTGCTGTAACAAGAATTCTGTAACACACTAACAGATTAATAGAGACCATGAATTAAGAATTAAGGTCTGTATGAAAGCAATAAGTAAATAGGTTATGACAGATGCTCTATGTGGTGTAATGTTATTATCTAAGTCTGCTGACAAGATTGAGGTGGTATTCATAGTCATTGCATGAGCATGTTAAAACAATTGTCACGGTTCGCATATAAAAACAGCAATGGTGCAATTCATAGATGCCATTTATGCCTACAAGTGATGGCCTTGAATAAATGTATGCAAATTAGGTAGTAATGACATGATAATGAGGAATAATGTAAAACTTCTTATGATAATAATCCCTCTACCTGACTGTTTGTAATTCATGGCCATTTTTTGATGATTTTATGTGCCATCAGCAGATACATTATAAAAGGCAGAATTGTTCCATTTCTAACTAGTTTGTAATCAGAGAAGATGCTCTCGCTTGCTGATAGCTTTCTTGATGCACCTAAACCTCTTGTGCCCACCTGTGCTCTCTGAGATTAACTCATCATAATTTTAATAATCAGGAAATCCTTAAGCATCTTTCAGAGCATGCATGATCCCATATGGGTATGGGGAGATGTGTGGCCTTCCTATCCCTGTGTATACTATGGTATGAATAGATCTTTTTCCCCCTAACTATCTAACTGGCTGCTGTGCGTTTCTGTCTGGGAGCTTGCATGTAATACTAGCCTTGTGAACCTGTGCCTTCAGAACCTACAAACTTGCAAACCCCCCTTGAATAGTCTCTGGAAACTAGCGTGGACTCTGAAAATACCACCTACTCCCTGAGAGCCAGCCTTTTTAAAATCAGAGAACCCTTGTAAACCTGTGCCTTCAGAACCTACAAACTTGCAAACCCCCCTTGGATAGTCTCTGGAAACTAGTGTGGACTCTGAAAATACCACCTGCTCCCTGAGAGCCAGCCTTTTTAAAATCAGAGAACCATTGTGAACCTGTGCCTTCAGAACCTACAAACTTGCAAACCCCCCTTGGATAGTCTCTGGAAACTAGCGTGGACTCTGAAAATACCACCTGCTCCCTGAGAGCCAGCCTTTTTAAAATCAGAGAACGTATGTACTGTCAACAATACCTGACTTTTTACTATTACTTATAGCTAAAGAGCCTGTTATACCAGCCAAGTCTCCCTTTACAGATAGCCAGCAGCCTATAACCTACTAAACTGCTTCTCTCTCCTGAAGTTTCCACCTAATTTACTCCTTGACATGCTCTACTTACCTGGGTGTCTTACATCTCCCTACCTCCCCTGGCCTGTAGCCTACCCCCTCCAATACAAAGGATTTGTAGCAATCTATTTCCTGGCCACTAGGTGGTGCCTTACCACTACTGCTCAGTATCTCTACCACAAAGGCCTCATTACTTAACCTCCTATCTCACTTCACTCGTTTGTCTTTTCTCTAGCCTCATCCCCACTCTGTCATTATCTACATCTTCCAACCCTCTTAACAGCGTTAACTAACTCAATCCTACTTTTCTTATTTGCATTTGTACCTTACACTACCCTGATAAATTGATCTTGCCTAGAAGCACCCTACACTCCCCTGGTAAATTACTTCTACATTCTCTAACTCCTCACTCACCTGCTGTTCACTCTCACTTTTCTGATTGTCTTCCTTGCATCTACACTCTTTTGTCTCTACCCGCTCTGTTCGCCCTTTGGGCTCACTCCGCTCCCCTACCCTACCCCCAAATTCCACCCACCCCCAGTGCTCCTACTTAAATAGCACTCATGACCACACCCATATCTTAACCACCCGATCACATCCATACCTATCATCCAATCACCTAAATAGTTATAATTACTGACACACCCACTAATTAACTTTACCTTCATCCCACCTCCTCACTTCAACAAAGAGATCCCTCCTTTACCACTGCTATAACCTACCCTTTTACCTCCAACAAACCTCTACTCCTCAAAAATGGGAACATCTATCCCCTCACAACTAAAACTACTTATCTTCATTTTATTTACCTCCTGCCTCATCGCTACCTACCTCTTAACCTTTTATGAATATCCACTCTACTCCACTCTTCCTTATTTACCCAAACATACCTCTTCACCTATATCATCTGTGACTCCTACCTTCTCTAACAAAACTACTCAACCCAAATACCTTCTAGCTAAATACCACAGACTAGAACATTTAAAGTTAAGCAAACCAAAATCTCGGAAACTCCTAGACTCCTTTCAAAAACTTCTCCACTCAAAAGACTATAGACTCCTTCACTTATTGATGGATGGAGATATCAATCCTAACCCAGGGCCACATCATACCAATTCTAAGCACCACAATAAACAAGACAATTCTACTTCCACTTCACCCATTAAATCTACAAACTCTCTCTATATTGCTCATCTGAACATACAGAGTATTTGTAATAAAACCACTCAAGTCCATGCCCTTCTAGAAACCCAACAATTTGATATCTTATGTCTAACCGAAACATGGCTAAAGCCAACCATCAAAGACAATGAAATCACCCCACCTGGGTATAATATTCTTAGACTAGATCGTACTTCAAAAAAGGGTGGAGGTGTTGCAATTCTCTATAAAGCACATTTCCAAATTAGTATTTTAGATCATACTCTTATCCCTAATAATCATGCTGAAATTCTTAGCTCTAAACTTCAAATCAACAGTACAAAAGCCTTATACATTACATGTATCTACCTTCCCCCAGGTAACAACATCAATACACTAGAATGTATCCTCAGCTCACTTGCAAATTCCTCCCTCAAGAAACAATAGTCCTAGGTGATTTCAACATTGACTGGCTTTCCTGCAATACTTCAAACCCTACCTCCCATATTAACCTTCATGGCTTTACACAACTAATAAATAGTCCTACCAGAACTAATAAAACCAGCAATAAAGAATCCATCTTAGACTGGATCCTTACAAATACTCCTCAACAAACCTATCAGCCAGGTACTCTCCCTGATGCCCTAAGTGACCACTCACTTATTTATGTTACTAGGCATAGAACCAACCTAAGACTACCTACCACATATAGAACACTATGTTCAAAAAAACATTTTAACCCTGACAAATTTATAGCTGTATTATCTCAATGTAACTGGTCCCCTCTAAAAAATCTCCCTCTTAATGAAGCTGTAGAATATTTTAATTCCACATTCTTATCTATCCTGGATCATTATGCCCCAAGTCACACCATCAGAACCAAAGCTAAAGCAGCACCCTGGCTAACCAATAACACCAAGCAAAAAATTATCCTCAGAGATAAATTGTGGTCTAAATGGCGTACCACTAAAAATGTAACTGACCACCAAAACTTCAAAGAACTTAGAAACAGTACTAAAAAAGCTATCCTTCTAGACAAAAGGAACTATTACCTTCAATTACAACAAACCACCAAAAAGGACCCAAAAAAATTCTGGACCAGCATCAATAATCTCTTATCCCCTGGCCAGTCTATCACACCTAACCCACAGGACTGCAACCCAGAGAATCTCATACAAACAGCTAACAACTTTAACTTATTCTTTACTAATACTATTCAAACTCTAGCCAGTCATCTCTCTCCTGACACCTCTAAGCTACTCTCACCTTCCCTAAATCACCCTCCTTCCTTTCACCTTCAACCCATACCTACCTCCTATATCTTATCATTGCTCCAAAAACTAAAACCATCTACTCCTTCTGCAGACAAGCTTCCTGCTGAATTCTTGAAAATATCTGCCAAAGCTATTGCCTACCCCATCTCTATTCTGATAAATAGATCCTTAATCAAAGGTATTTTCCCCTCTATCTGGAAAATATCTCACATCATCCCACTTCACAAAGGTGGTAAGTCTAATGACTTCTCTAACTTTCGTCCTATAGCTCTCCTATCTCCAATAGCTAAAATCATGGAAAATGTATCCACAAGCAACTACTGAATCACCTTCTGAAAAACAACCTACTTGCAAACTGTCAGCATGGTTTTAGACCCTCCCACAGTACTACCACTGCTCTTCTCTCCTTTACCAACTCCATTAACTTCAACCATAACAACAATTACCTTTCATCCTCTATCTTCATAGACTTATCAAAAGCTTTTGACATGGTAAACCACAAACTTCTTCTGCACATACTAAAATCTCTCTCACTTGATCCTCTTTCATTAACATGGTTTACATCCTACCTAGAAGACCGCCAACAAGCAATTGCACCATTCAACCTCCTCCCTACCTCTCTAGGAGTACCTCAAGGCTCTATCTTAGGCCCTCTTCTATTTTCCATCTTTATTAACGACCTCCAAGTAGCTATCTCACATACAACCTGCATACAATATGCAGACGATTCTACTATTATCTGCACTGCTAAGTCACAAACTGAACTACAGTCAATCACTCAAAAAGCTTTTACCACTGTTGAACAATGGTTCTCTAATCGCTGCCTACTCCTTAATCCTAAGAAAACCAAATTACTATTATTCTCACCTTCCCGCAGATCTACCCCAGTAAACTTCACTATTTCTGCCATGGATAGCACTCTCATCTCTCCTGACTCAACAACCAAACTATTAGGTATTACTATTGACAATAATCTCACCTTTGACATTCACATCAATAACACAATAAAATTAGTTAATAAAAAAATTGGATCCCTTTATAGAATAAAACCCTTCCTTTCACCTGAAGCAAGGACCACCTTAGCCAGATCACACCTGATTTCTACCCTTCTATATGCTTCCCCCATATATACTAATCTCTCCAGAAACAACCTCAATAAATTAGCAACATCTTTCCATAATATTGCTCGATTTGCCACAGGATCCCTTTGCAAAACCCACCACTGTCTGAACCTAAAAAATCTTGGATGGCTTCAACTTCAGAACCTACTTTCACTGCAACAACTCATAATAGCTCATAAGATCCTATACCAACCAACCAAAACACCTATACTCTCTAGCCTCATCTCACCATACAATAACCTGAAACATTTATGCTCTTCCAACAAATTATGGATAAATATAACCAAACCCAATAATTCTGCAGGTGACTGTCTCTTTTCCAACTCAATTGGCAAAATATGGAATAAACTTCCCTCAGAAATCCTTTCTTTGTCCTCTCTTCCACTTTTTAAAACACAGCTAAAAATGTATCTCAACAAACACTGGCTTTGCTCTTGCACTAACCCTGATTAACTCTTTTTCCACCTCCCTTACCTTTTTCTTCCACCAAACTTTCTATAATCTTTGCCTCTCATTAACATGGATGTTGCAAAAAAAAAAAATGTGTATTTTTCCACTTTATATGATTAGTGCATTTTCTATGTAGTTGAATATTTTCATGTACTACCTCTTTTCAATTGCCCTGTCTTAAGCATTAATGATGCTGTACCTATCTTTGTATTTGTCTTGTTCTACTGTACTTAACTTTGTGGAGCTTTTCTCCCCGGGCCTCTACTGAAAATGGACATATATCCAGCTAGACTAGCCCGGTCAACAAATGTAAAATAAATAAATAAATAAAAATAAATGAATAGCCCTCACTGTACTTTCCACAGGGACTTTAAAAAGACAGTATTTGGTATTCCTCATGTTCCTGCCTTGAGGATACTTCATCAGTTCCTGGACATACTCATAGCACATGTGGATCTATTTCCAGGTGTCACCTCAGGACTGAGCCTGCACATTTTTCCTGAGGTGCTTGGTAAGATAGACTATACCCATATTGCAATTAGGGCCATGTCTGATACATGGAGGGTGCAGTATCGCAATAGGAAGGACTACCATTTTGTCAACTGCCAGGTAGTGTGTGATGCATAGGGATACATCTCAAACATATCTGCCCAACATCATGGCAGTGTACATGATTCCTATGTCTGGCACACTAGTTTATTCTATCACCTGTTCCTGCATGATAGGATGCCCCACAGTCATCTTGTTGGTTAGTGAAAATTGTAATCTTTATTATCAAAATACTTATTCCTAGTAAAGTGTATTGCTTAATACTAAACCAGTTTTCCTTTGTTTTGTCTCCTCCCCATTTCTTTTGTATGTTTTTCAGGTGATGCAGAATACCCACTGGAGGCATGGATCATGACACCTGTGAAACATCTGATGAGAGCTGTGGAAGAGAATTTTAATACACCCCTGTCTCAGACAGGTCTACTTTAGATCGACGAAAAGTCAAAATGTCGAACACTCACATAAGCGTAAATGCAGGAACTCAATGTTTATTTTTTTGGAGCACAGTACAGTGAGGATTGGAATATTTGCCCTTTCCTCACTGTAGTGTGATCTCAAAGTTGGAATATATATTTAGCAGGGGAGGGGTGGAGGGCACAGCCCCCCACAATAGCGATTTTGAATTTCTGCATTTACGCTCATGTGAGCCTTTGACATTTTGATTTTTCATCTGTATAATATAGACCCTCCCAGACATGTATTGCCATCAAAAAGAGCCTTCAGCATGTTAAAAGGCCATTTCAGAGCTTGGATGAGTCTGGTGGTGCCCTTCAGTATGACCCAGCAACTGCATGCCAAATGTTTGCTGCATGTAATCTCCACAACATGATCATGTGCCAGCCTGCTGGTGAAGTGACCCATGATGTCACTGCAGCATTCAGTGCATGACCTTCTACAATTAATGATGACCAGCCAGTGGCACTAGTAAAGGACCCCATGAGGCAGGCTCATGCATGGTATACAGCTGCACAGGTAAGGATGAGGTGTCTAGTCCTGAATTCTGATCTGTTTGCTCCCCTCTACTATTTTCACTATCCCCTTTAGAAGCAGTTGTAGTGCAATGTGATACACCCCCGCAATTTACCTCCAGTCGGTTGACTAATATGAATGTTGGCATCCTGAAGGTAAACCAACCTACATTAAAACCTGAAACATCGACTTCCTAGCACACATGTGCCAAGGTTGCTTCTTGATGCATGCAAATCCATCTATCCTTTTCCCATTTTTGCACAAGAGGTTGGAGTGTTACTGTAACAATGACAGTCATCACAAAAAAAAAAAAAAAACATAAACATGCCCCCATGTGGGGGTATGCCTATGATATGCCCCACTAAGTATATAAATACTAACTATGAGATGATACAATCCTGGTAAAAAGCAATATTCACCTACTCAGGGATTGTTGATCTCACACACCTGTTGAATATCTGTAAAATTGAGCAGATATGGTTGATTAAACAGATGCTGACCATATTTCCTGTTGACCAAATCAACAGAAGCCACCCCCACTTCTCTAGTCAGTACTCCAGCCTCTTCTCCTTCTAACACTGACTCCTACTTGAATCTGTAAGTTCTCACTAGTGTACAAATGGAGGCATGGATACTGTGTGTGCCCGCATACTACAGACCAGTGTCATCATGACATTATCCCTGTTCTTTACCATTTACATTCAGTGCTTGAAATCCTCACGTGCACCCTGCAGTACTCTGACCATGTCTAGCTCAACGTCTGCAGCAGTGCACTGAGTCTTGTTATCTTGGCACATTTACTGCTGGTTTGCCAAAGCTTTACATGTTGCCTGACATAACTGTGACATGTGCCTGTTTCTGACACCCCTTTGTAAAGGTGTCACAGTATAAACTGGTTCCTATGAGTTTCTGTTGTCATCCAGAAGGTTTTCATGTGGTTCTGGAGACAGCATTGTTGAGGTGCATGGGTTTTCTCCCTGTATAACCTGTAGTGTAATGTTCCCATGTACTTAGTTTGTCATCAGTGCCACTTCCTGCTACATTATGTTTATGTTGTGGGGTGTGTGATCCTGCCATTAAACTTAGCAACTATGTGACACTTTCCTTAGGCTGCCACTTAAATATAACTATGTTAACATTGCCATCATTAGCCATTCTGCTGCTGACATCTTCTAAATTTATTGTTATAGTAGAATTGTCCATTTGTGCTTCTGACCATGTAAAGAATTAATTGATTACATTGCTACTCAGATACTGGAATGCACTATGGTATGCTGTCTTATATGGTGTGTTGTACACTTACCATGCATGTCATTATGTGCAGAAGTGAAACGTTCATATGTTAATAGAAAATGTGATGTGTTACATGGAATCATTTCTCTGTGTAAATATGTTACAAATGTGAAACCAACCTTCTTGAACAAATGTCTGCTGCTGCAGATGTGGGTAATAGCCAGTGTCCACAACACCTCTGATTATGCTTGTGCCATCATCATCTGTGTCATAGTCAAACCCTGAACAGAGAGGAGGTATTGCTCATCAGGTTTTAAAGGAATAAGAGTTTCAGGTCCCCCCAGTTGTGCTATGGGCAATTGCATTCTGCCTTGCCTGTGTTCTGACTCATCCAACCACATCATTGGACCTCTTCTTACACTGTTAATTTGTGGTTCTTTCCAACAACACCATTTAAGCATTTATATCCATAACCTCTTGGTTCTAGTCCTTTGCCCTCTCAGTTTGTTTGGGTCACTTTTTCCAAAAAGGCATTTCTCATATGTCCTAAGGGCTGCCATGAGGATGCAGGTCTCCTCATGGCTAAAATTATCTTTTCTCTGACTGGATCCTTGTTGTTGAATCATTCATTTACCTAAAACAGCATGTAAAAAAAGCCTGATCCACCCATCAGCTGAACAACACAGCAATGAATGCATACCCAATTTCATCAAAAATAAATCAAAACTCTGAGTGCAAAAACATTTACAGTGACACAACACTCATATTCATATACACATTCTGCAGTTCCAACTTCACCCAATAAAAATTGTGTTGTATTAACCTGTACAGTATAATCTACAAATGCATAATAGTATTGCAAGCATTTATCAATACACTACCATCTTATACCATTGCCAATAGAGTTGAAATCTTTACCCTACCACTTTTCTGTAATTATACTGCCATGATTTTTCATTTTTGAGTGACAGTCACAAATGTCACAGAAAAGCCACGTGTCCTGACAGCACAATACATTGATGAAAAGTACGTACTAATATCCTGTATGACATAATCTATAAATGCAAAAAAATATTGCAAGCATTTATCATACACACTGCCCTCAGTATTACTTTTAAATACATTTACAGTACTACTGTCATGAATTCCATTTATAAATGACACTCATTTTCATAGATTAATAGGTGTTTACTAGGCTAATGACCACAAGGGCCTTTTTAAGCCTAGCCATGCATCCCAAATCTCTGACAAGTTCTGATACCCTTGATAAGGGTAAGCATGGGCCTGGGAGATGAACCATTTACAGGTTACCTCTTTGCATTAATATTAACAGGAATCAACTGCATCTGACATTCACACCAGTGAACAACATAATTCTCCAACTAATAAGTGTTCTATTATTTAAATATGTACTGCTTCCCAATAGTTTATAAACTCATTACTATGCTTATCTTACTTTATAAACTTCACGCTTTCCCAAAACAGTTGCCACCCAGCTCGAGTGATCACAGCTAAATATGGTAGTATTAAATGTGTGTGTGTGTGTGTGTGTGTCTTTCGGCTTTTTCGGTTAAATGATTGGCAGTAGAGTTTTACATGCTGGCTTGCCGGGCCTAACGCACAACCTTCAGGCTCATTTATGTGTTTTGCATGTAAATTAGGCTGAGCCATGCTTATCTCTATGAAGTGCAGTAGTATGTGAGTGCGTATCTTAACAGATTTGTATAACTAGTCCTTAGGTAGCTATGGACAAGCTACACTGGAAGGCACTGAGCCAAGCTGACCTCAGAAAAGCATGAACAAGCCTAATATATCTTAGATTTCCCCATTTATAGCATAGAAGAAATGGAGTCAACAACATTTAGGTTGCAGAAAGAACAAACAACCACGGAGCCACGACTCAACTACTGGAGTATGTAATAGATTAAAACAACACAGTTCAGCACTTTCATCTTTATGACTTCTTCAGAGCTATATCAAACAGGAAAAGGAACCATACTTATACAAAATTATATGATTATAGACCACCAGAAACAACCAATAATGAAAAGGCTGTAAAAAAATGCTAAACACACAAAGCATTTAAAGGCACAGTGTACTCTAAATGAAAAAGAAATTTTACAACTTGGAAGCTTTTAGCTCACTCACAATAGACACACATTCATTGAGACCAGGAGTATTGGCAGCATTCAAATGAAGCTGCCAGTACATCTCTCTTTGCAATAAGCAGTTCTGTCAGTCACCCCAATAAGCATCTATAGCAAACTGCTCCAACACAAGAAATGTAATCTAGTAAAGTCAGCAGAAAGTGAAGCATGTCTTGCCAAAGCATTCTTATTGTCATTCTTCACAATACTGTAGTGGTGCTGATAGACCCTTCTGTTTAAGGCAGTCTTGCCAATATAAAATGCAGTACCAGTGCAGCATTTTGCAAGATAGACCACCCTCTCACTGTTACAGTTAAATTTACCTTGTGGCTTAAGGTCCAAACATTTCTCATAAAATGGACCTTCTGAATTGGTTTCAATGAAAGGACATTGTTTACACTGCCCACATTTTGTTGTCAGAAAAACAGATTCCGAAAGCAGACTAGCTGGCCTCTCCAACATCTTAATGTTTGGTTCATTTTTAAAAGTGAAGCTTGGTGGAGATGCAAACGAGTTTAGTTATTCATCACATTGAAGCAAAAAACAATTATTGCAAAGAGTTTTCTGAATTTCCTTAGCATCAACAGAATAGTGCAAAGTCATGTTAGAATGAAAGTCTTGCCCCTGTTCAGCTTTACACCCCAAAGCACCCAATAAAGTCAGATCTTATTTTAAACCCTTATTAATAATAGGTGCATATTTCCCTACCCTCTCACAAAGGACCTGATGGTATAGTTCATCAATACGTGCACAGGGTACCCTTGAGCCAGGAACATAGATTTAAGTTTTTCAGATTGCACAATACAGGTTTCATATCCAAGGTAAGACAAGACACCCTGAGGAACTGGCTCTTGACAATCCACTTTCTTTTGATGAAAGGGGTGACAACTGGTAAAATACAAAAAACTGTTACAAAATGTTGGCTTCCTAAAAACGGAAGTAACAAAACCTCCATTCATGTTCTTCCAAATTTTAATATCCAGGAAACTGACACAACTTTTATCCACAATATAGGTAAATCTGAGGCATGATGATGCTTCCAGTTGCATGATAAAGTCATCAAACTGAGCTTTGTTCCTAGCCAGATGATGAAATGTCATACAGGTAGCAAACATATCTGACATAATGTGAAAAAAGACCATTTCCAGTTCCCTTCTCAAGAAGACCATACTGGCAAAAATAGGGGCTATTCATTACTGGTTGTTTCTAGGGGTGTGTAATGATGCAGTTTCCTAACTGGTTCCTTTTCCTGTGTGACATATTTCTGAAGAGATCATAAAGACAAAGGCGTTAAACTGTGTTGTTTTAACCTATTAAATACTACGGCAGTTGATTCATGGCATCCTGGTCCTTTATTCTTACCTTACTTGGCTTTTCTATGTACCAGTTTCAGGGTTTACATGGAAATTTTGGTTTATTTGCTGTTGTATTTGAGGCTACTCTATTATATCAGCTTACGATTCACTGGAGCAACTCATTCCAGACACCCTTAATGCTGTTGGTAATTTAACTTTGCTTATTCAACAGCTGTCTCAGACTTTGTCTCAAATCCAAGATGCTTGTAATGGTGCTACTTTAATGAGCAGCAATGGACTAAGTCTTTCCACTTGAGAGTTTGCTAAACAAGGTAATGATTCAAGTTTATCTGCTCATCAGCCTGTACTTGTCAACAACCCTTCCAGTGACTTCTGTGAACAATTTTTCTAAATGGTTAGATAAAACTGACTTTTTACCAGATATACCACCTTGGATCCCGGAAACTACCGTCCCATCAGTCTGACAAGCCTTATCTGCAAGGCCATGGAGCGTATTATCATGGAACTTATAAACAAAGACATTGGCAACCTTCAAACACTGGACCCCACCCAGTTTGGGTTCGTGAAGGGCTGATCTTGTCTCCTGAACCTGATTCACTTCTTTGAATCAGTCTCCATAGCCATGGACAAGGGTAAGGTGGTCCACACAGCCTATCTATACCATGCCAAGGCCTTTGACACCATCCCCCACTCTGGAATCATGGATAAACTTACTAAGCTGGGCATTAATCCCTATGCCACCCAATGGGTTGCTAACTGGCTTACTGATAGAACCCACACTGTAAAAGTAGCCAACTCCAAATCCAGCTCCAGACAAGTGACAAGTGGAGTATCTCAGGGTTCAGTCCTGGGACCGCTCTTGTTTGGCATCTACTTCTCTGAAATACAAGCCAACACTAAGGGACTCTGGCTAACAAAGTTCGCAGATGACTGCAAACTGGGAGACATTATTGAATCCCCAAATGATGTGGATACTCTACAAAAGGGCCTTATAGAAACAGATGCTTGGTGCCAGAGCCATGGGCTCAAGCTCAATGTCAAGAAATGTATAGTTATCCCCTTTGAGAAAAAACATATATCCATGAATTACCATATAGGTGGCAGTACACTAAACACAGATAGTGTGATAAGAGACTTAGGGACACAGGTGAACAGTGGTCTCACCTTCGATAACCACATCACCACAACAGTCAGGAAATCCTTCTATGTGACACACCTCATCATTAAGGGATTTTCATCCAGAAAAAAAGAGGTCATTGTCCCACTGTACTCATCCCTCATTAGACCCATTATAGAATACAACGCTCCATTTGGTATGTACCTCTCAAGACATCTGCAACAACTGGAAAGGCCACAGAAATACCTCACTAAAAGAATAACAGGCCTAAAGCAGATGCCCTACGCTGACTGTCTTAAAAATCTCCAACTATACTCTGTCACATATCGTCTACTCAGCGGCAATCTCTGCTTAACATACAAGGCCATGTCAAACCCAGAGCTATTGGACATGCTACACTTAAAGAAATCCCAATCCCTCAGAGCCACACGCTCCAGGGATCTAAACCTTGTCATCACAATAAACAAAACATGCTGGAGGGATAGGTTCCTGACCCAGAGACTCCCCAGACTCTGGAATAGATTGCCCATACACGTCAAGCAGTGCACCCTCAACTGTATCTCTCAACTTTGAAGCATAAGAAATCTGGAAAAAGTCAAAATGTATTGGGGGGCAAAAGCCCAAAAACTAGGGACACATTTTATACATTACTTGTATAATCTTGGAAAGTTGCTAGAATAAAATGCTGTGTTACCACCATGCATTTCACTGCTAAGTCTTGAAGCCATGACCCTGTGTAGTACAGTCAGAGCAACATACTATGCCAAATCAGCTGTTTCTTGAAAGGCAGGTAGACTGAACTTAAATGACTATCATTTAGTGAATTCAGTTCTCACCATAACGCTCAGCCTGTTAGCACAAAAAACCTGGGCAAAGCCAATAATGGGGAATACAGCCCCAAAAATGGGAACAAATTTCAAATATTCATCTTATAAACAGAAAATTGCTAGAATAAAAGGTTTTGTGTTACCGTGTACTTTCTGAAGAATATGAAGTCTGAAATTCAAATGCCTGTCATTATTTAGTGAATTCAAAATCCAGGCAAGACAGATTTTATGAGGAACAGAACAAAAATATGAGGGAAAAATTTCACAAGTGGTGTCGGGTAGGGAATTCAAGCTCTTGCTACTTACTCCCAAGGTACAGGGTTTGAGTCTAGCCACCAGGTATATTTCATGACTTCCTCCTAGCTACTGGGGCATTACACACACACACACACACACACACACACACACACACACACACACACACACACACACACACACACACACACACACACACACACACACACACACACACACACTTTGATAATACAATCAGTGCTCAGTCCAAACAACAAGTATCTGCAGAATTTCAGTTCAAACAGTTTCAAAAGGAAAGCCCCAAACAAACTTAAGCCCTGCTCCAGCTTCAAAATGACGATTTCCCACAAGAAACAGCCAAAGTCCTGTCCTTCCCGTGAGAGCAGGCTCCAGCCTGCAGACATTGCAGTCTGATTCCCTTCCAGTCTATGCAGTTGTAACTGCATAGACTTCTGGGATCTCTGTATGCAGAATGCTGTCTTCCTAATCTGGACTGGTTCACCAGTAGTTCAGATTCCTACACGCATGGTGGGTTCCGGGAATGCTGATCACGCATGGGTGGAAGTCTGGGATTCGCGTTTTTTTTTTTTATTTCATTTTTTTTCTTTTTTTTGTTTTTCTTTTAATTCTTTAATTTTGTTTTTATTTGCTGGTGGGAGGGGGGCTGCAGTCCTGCAGTCCAATAGTACAAGCCACCACTGGTGATTAGTTTTCATACATCTTCATGCTGTGTGTTAGGTTCTGAGGAATGCTCAAGGATGTGGAAGATCTCGGTTGCGAGGAAAGGAGTCAGTACCTTCTAGTGATCTTGGAAAGCACACTGCATGTTTCAGAGTTGGTATCAGGGACCTACAGGGATAATTTTCTTTTTGTTGGTAACATGTGACATTCAGAGCCTCTATACCAATTTCCCTCAAGAGGAAGGGCTCGGATGGTTTCGAGAGATGGTTACCGCGTATGGATCTCTCTCTCTCTTGGGCATTGATAACACGCGGGTTTGTGATTTCATGGAATTGGTGCTGCAGAAAAGTTTTCTTTCATTTGAAGGAGAATATTACAAGCAGCTGAAGGGTGTAACTATGGGGGTCTTGTGTGCCCCCTTTTGCTAATATGGTCTTGTTGAGATGGGACCTGGAATTGGTCTTCAAGCATGTTCTCTTTTCACATTGTGTTAAATATTTTCATTACCTTCATGACCTTTTCATCATCTGGTTGGGAAGCAGAGCCCAGTTTGATGACTTTATCATGCAGCTGGAAGCACCATCATTCCTAACATTGCCTACAGCGTGGATAAAAACTCTGTCATTTTCCTGGATATTGAAATTCAGAAGAACATGAATGGAGATTTTGTTACTTCCATTTTTAGGAAACCAACATTTTGTAACAGTTTTTTGTATTTTACCAGTCGTCACCCCTTTCATCAAAAGAAAGGGATTGTCTAGAGCCAGTTCATCAGTTAATGTAAAAGAACAAAGGGGACATTCACAACTAAGTGCAATACAGAGGTATGCATGAAAGTGCTGGAGATGGTGATTGAGGAAATGAATATGGAGAGTAGTAGAAAGCAAGATAGGAGATGAGCAGTCCAGATGTACAACTGACCCGGAGTCTGTAATGAGACACTAGAGAAAAAGCTAGTCATAAGGAGATAGTCCAATGGAGCATTCCGAGACTTGGAGAAATCATATGACAAGGCTCCAAGAACACTAATTTGGGCAGTCCAGCAATAGTTCAAAGTCCCAGAAATATTGATAAAATGAGTGCATATTATGTGCAAGTACCCAATGACACATATGTGAGCAGTGTTCAGACTCACAGAGCTGTTCACAGTGAATGTGGGTATCCATCAGGCTCCAGCTCTAAGCCCACTGATGTCCATACTGGTAATGGACTACATCAGCAAACAAGTTAGAGGGGACAGATCAACAAAGCTGCTGTATGCAGATGATGTGGCATTACAAGCAGACTGAGAAAGAACTTTAGATGAGCCAGCTATAATGACAGCAAATGGGGAAAGCAGAAGAAGGTGAAAATTAAGATAGAAGGGAAAATAGTGGAACAGGTTAAGAGCTTCAAGAATCTGGGAGGGGTGTTTGAGAAGAAGGGAAGTCTGAATGATGAAGTAAAGGCTAGAAACAGAGGGGATGTAGACAACTGACACAGAGTGTCCAGGGTAGTGTATGAGAGACGAATGCACAATAAACCTAAAAGTAAGGTGTATCACAGCTCAAAAAATAATTTCCTTAGTTATACTAATTTGCTCACCCAGTATTTCTGACAGAGTAGCCTGTATGGAATTTTTAAAGTATGCCAGCTCTTTATACCCCCAAAACTATGTTCCCAATTATCTCTTTCTTTCCCATCAGGCCTCCAACATTTGCAATCTACCGGAGGAAAATTTCTTTAGAGTCTGCTTGGGATATAGAAATACCAATACAAACACTTCCAAGCAACTATTCTACATCTTCTAGACTTGTTTGCATATTCAGAACCAAACATATATCCTCCCATTGTTTCTTTGTGAATTGCTTGTCCAATCTCTCTTCCTAATCCTTTCTAACCTCCTCTGACTGATTCTTATAGTTATCATGCAATATTTTATATGGTCCACTAATTATAACTTTTTTAACAACAGCTTCTGCTCTAGATCTACTAAACACTCTACCAGTACTGGTCTTTCAATAAGGATCCCCCCATTTATTTAGCTTTGCCTATACTGTGATATCAATCCTTGTTAGAGAAGGCAATCTCTACCCTGCAGTCCAAATAAATTCTTGGCTTCTTCCCATTCTATTACTTTTCTCTTTCTAAATATTTGCTCCTAATACCTTGATTCCTTTGCCAGTTTTGTCCAGCAAAATCCAGCCCCTCTTGCTTATTCTATATAAGACTAATTGCAGTCATCCATATTTGCAGAATCTTCTTTCTCCATTTCCATGTTGGCTTAGTTCTTAGAATTATTTCTGCTAATTTATGAATGTACTATTCTGTATGGTCATCTTGTTTCTTGAGCTTCCCCTGTTTCATCATCACCCCTTTCTACTTTAAATTATAGCTTTCTGCTTGTATTATGTATTATGTATAGGAGCCTTAACTATATAGCTCTGAATTACCCCTTCATACCAAGTAATACTAATACACCTTGTTCTATTGGAAAGATCAGCTTATCCCAGTTGACTCTTGCCCTCATCCCCTCCCAGATAAAATCCTTCAACTCTTTATTAATTGATATCTACAACTTCTCCTCTGGTTGATCAAATAATGCCTGACCTGTGTATAAAACTAAAGGGACTAAAACATTTTCATTGCTTGCATCTTGCTATCAATATCCATAAAATAGAGAGCTTCTAATTTTGCAGTTTTTGTATTATTTTTTGTTTAGTCTCTTCCCACATATCCTTTGCTGCTATAACAAAATCATTTTTAATCCATACTCCTCTGGGTATTACTGAACCAATTTGTGTGTGGGTACATTGTTTACAGCTATTGCTTTTGTTTTATCAACATTCATTTTGTTTCCTGAAAAGACTTGAAATTGTCTCAGAATGTTTCACAACACTAAAATGTTCTTTTCTGGTTTTATCAGGTATAAAATAATATAATCAGTAAATAAAGCCAACTGATCTTGATTATCATATAAATTTTAGAGTCCCTTATTTGCTTTACCAATGGTTCTAAACATAATGCAAATAATAAAGGGGAAAGAGGAGACCTCTGCCTGGTTCCTTTGCTCAAACAGAACTTATCAAAGAGGAACCCCCCACTTCAATTTTTGCCTCTGATCCCTCATATATCCTCCTAATCAAACTTATATTTTTATCAGGGAATGTATTCCCTAAAAAAAAAAAAAAAAAGATGCTGGCAGTTGAAATTAAATGCATTCAGAAAACCAGGACTTAACTACTATTGCTCTATTAAGAGCATATTGAATTTACGTAAGCTGCCACACAATCTGCCACACAATCTATAAAGGTTTTTGTAGGGAATTGTAGGGAATTTTTGAGGAAATATTTTTATGTTCTAAAAATAAAAAATAATGTGTAGTATGTGTATAACTATATAGATGTTTAGTTACTTTAACCTCAGTTTTGCTTTGATTAGATTTAGAACACTCTTGCATCACACCAGATATTTAAATGGTAAATTCAAAACACATATTATTTTTCATGCCACTATTACCATGAAGTATTGGTATAATCCTCCCACTTATATTGGTGAATGCTCATACACACACCTGCACACTTTTATACATTACTAGTCTACTTCATCCACTACTTTTGTGTGTTTTTTCTACTGGTTTTCATTCAATAAACATGTTTTTTGTGACTGTAAACATGAAAACTGTCATGACAGTTTTTTTAACTGCAAAGCACTGACATTTTTTCTGACATTTTTTTGAGCTGTAAATAAAATACTTTTTTCTGAATTTTTTTTTTCTAACTATGTATTTTTCTGACTAGAAAAAAAATATTTTTTATACATACATACATATTAGATATGATTAGACAGATATATATTTATAGTGCTCCAGTTAGACAGTGTTTATAGTTAGATAGTTATGCGTTTTTCTTTGTATCAATCTAGTTAACTCTTTTTACTTATTTAACTATGTATATGATTTTAGTTCTTGTCACAGACCTGTTGAAGGCTTTATTGCATTACTTAGCCAAAGGTGATTTTAGTTAAGTCAGTCTTTTTATGTGTGTTATACTTTTCTTAATACCTGCTTTGGGAATGTGGATTGCAAATAGATAGGTAGTGTTTTCCTTAACTACGATTTAGTTTGACCTAAGCAGTAGTAGTGTGTTGGCTGTTCTAAAATGTACTTTTACAGCCCTGTTTATATTGTTTGCCTTGAATAGGCTGGTTTAAAATGAAACAATACATATATTTTCCACAGCTACTTCTGAGTGTATAAAGGCTAATATGTTAACATTGTAAAATATTTCTGATTTTTGTTACTGAGGATCACTTGCTTGTAATGACTAAAGGCTTGTTGCTTTGAAACACTCCTGGTTTTCATGAGTTTTGGGAATTATTGCGACTGAGCTCATCACTGAAGTTTTAAGACTACTTATTTCTCTCTTTTTTTATTTATTTTTTCCTCAACACTTGTGGTGATGAGGTTGGAACTAGAGAGACTCCTATTGCTCATCTTTTTATATCTATTTATTTTGGCATCACTTTTGCCATTCTTTTAGCCATTATTGACATAAAGACTTTATAACCATGGTTTAGAATCAAAAGGGCCTATACAAAGCTGGACCTGATGGGTCTTTTCCATCTTTAGGTATTGCAGCCACCACTACTTTCTTCCAGGATGCTAGCGCTTCCTCTCCTCTTAAAGTACTGTTAAACAAAGCCTTCCAGATCTTTATCACTTTCTTCCCTCCTTGCTTCCAAATTTCCTCAGAAATATCTATCCCTGGAGACTTTCCTGTAGATTGATTATACAACATCAATTTTATCTCCTCTCCTCATATCCTATTAGTAATTGAGCCTCATCTACCACTGGCCTTGAAATATTTAAAACTTCCATAAACATTTTCCTTTGTACTTTTTCTTGATATTCACATATCTCTGCTTTATACATATTTTCATAAAATTTCTGAAATACTTCTAATACCTCTGCAGGATCTCTGGTTATTTTCCTTGTTATTGGCTCCTTAAGTTGGCAACTACCCTTTCTCCTTTCTGTTGCCTGAACCACATTGCTAAAAATTGTTGTGCTCTGGAATTGTTATCTAAAACAGTTGCTTAAAGCAATCTTTCTAAACTCATGCATATTACCAGCGTAGTTAATTATTTTCTCTTTAGCACTCTGCAATTATTCATTTTATTGTTCTGGGAAATTCTGCCTCTTCTGCAATACTGTGTCAGTCCCTCTAAATAATTCTATTTACTTCTTGACCATATCTCTTTTTCTATTTCCATCCTATTTTTAAACTCCACTTTAATTTTATCCCACTCCCTAGCTATATTTTCAGGAGAAATTTCTGTCTTCCCTAATAATTCCCAAATAATTTCCACTACCCATTCCTTAAATTCCTCTCTATTTAACAGATAGGTGGGGAAGTGTCAGTGTCTCACCTTTATTTCAGTATGCTGCATTTTTATTTTAGGTATTTGTGCTGTGTGATCTGAAATAGTTATTGGATGCATATCAAAACATTCAATTCAATGCACATGTCCCTGTGAAATATAATTTCTGTCTAGCTTAGCCCAGTTTTTGTACCTTGGAGAATAATATATAAATTCTCCCTGAACTCCTACTACTGAATTCACATATTTTACATTTTCCATTCTAGGCCCCCCAGATACATCCTCACTGCTACAAATCAAAGTCAATTCCCCACCTGTAATTAATATTCCCTGCTGAAAGCTGATTATTTCTCCCAGACTTTTCTTAAGCTCCATTATATCAGTTGTAGGTAGAATATAAATACATGCCAATGTAATCCTCCTCTCTTGCCAGTAGCCCCTTAGTATTACAAATCTGCCATTATTATCTTTTGTCCCTCTTCTATCATTATTTTTTTGTCCTAGATATTCCACTGAATAACCATCCCAAAAACCTTTCTTTATCACATTCACATACTCAGTTATTTCCAAATGTGTCTCCCATAGCATAGCTGCTTGCACTCTGCATTTTTTAAATATAGGTAGGTAGGTACTGGGCTATCAGCCCTTTTCCTGCAGTAGAGCCACAGAAGTGATCCACGGGATGTATTTCCTATTTCCCATCCACTCAAGATTTTTCTTGAAGAGTGCTAATGAGGAACTTTGCTTGACATAAGAGTTTACTGTACTATAGTATTACACATTTATCAGATGCACCACAAAGCTTACATATAGTTCACTACTCTTTCATTTTTTGCATATGTTTGTGAGACCATTTACATTTAAAGATAATATGGAAAATGTCATTATGATAAGAAGTTATTCCTGCCTGTTATGTATAGCAGTTTTTTTTTTAAATGCCTAGTTTCAGCTTTTGTGTTACATGCATACACTAATGTCTGGCAGGTTGATATTTTATGCAGTTGTTTCTTGATATATCTATTTGAGCCTGTGTCACACATCTTGCAAAACTTTTTATTTTAATGAAAACTGTCAAAAACACATCCAGAACACCTCAAAACATATTAATTTAATACACATAACACTATGTACAACTTCAAATAATGAAGTTTAACTCTCCTAATATGAATAATTGTCCCAGACTGACAGCCACTCATAGGCTTGAATTAACCTATAATGAAGGTTATCAGTTATTAGGACATATTATACAGCCTGTGCTTCTACGTCCACTAAGTGCTATCTGTTTTGTCTCCTCTTCATTCCTCTCCCAAATATGTAAAACAACTTGAATGCTTTCAGAAAACAGTATCGTGTAGCCAAAGAAACAAGTATTCAGTTTTTATTGCCCCCTTATCAGATTGTCTCCACAGAAACATGAGAACCAAATACACAGTTGAGCTCCACTATATATATATTCTACAGTAAACATTTATGTGCTTGAGGGAAACATTATTAATTAGTCATTATATTCAGTGTTCTTTTTTTATTTGTTTCCCCTTAAAACTTGTTATTGAATCAAGACAAGGTCCTAAATCCAGTCATGCCCCCTATACAAAAATAAGAAAAGGCGTATCTTTTTTACTTATATCATGTTAATTTTGCCAAGGCTTTCTTCTTTTCTTGCATTGCAGTGCCTGCATTTCTTAAAACTGAACAGAGTCAAAAGGTGTACCTGTTTACATTACTATCCCCATTACACACAAAATTAACTGAACAAGCCTTACTTTACAGCATGCAATATATGCCATGTATTATAAAAATGCTGTGAAAAACAAAACAAAATTTTGTTTTACTTACAATTAACTCTTTCCTTCCTCTTCCCCTCTTCTAACTTTTCTTCCAAATGTTAATGATGTGAAGTAGGACATATGCTTTGGAGCCCCCTACACGTTTAACAAAGTCAAAAAAGTCCAATATTTCCAGATTTTCTTGTTCTGTCATACTTCTCAAATGTAATGAATACTTTATAATCCCACATGTATTCATCATTTTTCAAGTTGTTGGCTTTCTTCCTGTTGATCTCCCTCTCCCAAATCCAGTCTGTGGTTCATTTCCAACATACTCCTGGTTCTTCTACTCAAATCTTGTACTGTTTTCTGTCACTCAAGCATTTTCCTTTGGAACATTGGAAAGGGTTTCACTGGCATAGTCCATCTTCTTTGGACTTTATTATCAGAGGAGTAATAAGCAGAATCCCCTTCTGTTTGATAACTCACTGTTTGCTGTAGAAACATTTGTATTTCTTCCTGAGAATGTTCTGCATCAAAGAATGATTTTGACCTTCCAGGAAAAATATTCTGAAGATATCTACATACAGCAGCTTGAATCTCATACGTGCTTCTTGACATTCCCTGATTGATGGAATAAATTTACTCATCTTCTGCCTGGTATACAGTGATTAATCATTTCCCACAAACACTCTACTGTCTCCCACTTTTAGTACTTTGCCCATCTGCACAGTTTGTCAGACTCAGCTCCTTCTGTTGGTAGGATTGCATCTTTACTATTCAAGGTCAGTGTTGCTTTCTCATGGCCAGGTTTGGAGCATACACAAGATGTGGCATTTCCATTAATAACATTTGCTGTGGAATACCAATCCAGTTTTTTTATTTGTGCTTTCATAAAATTAATACAGTCTGTTCCTTCTAGTTTCTCTGGGACATTAGAAAAGCTCTGGTTTCCCTAGGTGCACTGTCCTCTAATTCTACCATTTTTGAAACATCTCTTCTTGAGCAGTCTCATACTCAAATAGCCTTTTCTTCATTTTGACCACTGATTTCTGCATTATTTAGTTCATCGGAATATCTGTTTAAAGCGTCTTCCATTTTTCAAGCCTTTTGTTATTTGAGTTGAAATGCTCTTTCAGTGTTTCGTTTATTTTAATTAGCTCTGAGTACATTTGACTTATTTTTCCTCTAGATTAGTATAAGTCATGTCAAGCACCCAGGGCCAGCCTTTGGTCAACTGGTGCTCTAAACAAAAGGGCTCCATAGTGCCCCTCCCATGCAGTGCCATCATTCTGGTCTACCTACACCATACAGATTATTTTTTTCTTCCTTTTTCACAGTTTGTTTTACCTTTCAGCTTTTTTCCTGTATTCATTCAACATATTTTAAGGAAACCATTTATTTACTATAAAAATAAACAAAATAAATACTGGAAAAGCACCCCTGCTAGATTGGCACCCTAGGTGGCTGCCTACATAGCCAATGTTTAAGGCTGCCTATGCTAACACACAAGCCAGAGCTTGAGCTGCTTTTTGTTGAACAGCCACAGGATTCTTCCCAACCAGTGTTTTATCCTTATCTTTTGTTATTGATTTTCTTTGAGGTTCTCTACATTTCTTTTTTGCTGGCATGTGTTTCCGCCGGGTGCTCAAGTTTCATCCCACATTCCAAAGACATGCAGTAAGTGGACTGGACACTCTAAATTAGTCATAGGTATGAATGTGCATGTGAGTGTGTGGTGTGGAAGAACTATCCATACATATAAATGGGAAAAAGGGTTTGTGGATGGATGGCTGGATCCAGGCAGTGAATGCACTAGCCAGTAACTGAAATTTACCCAAAAGATACATTCCCTGGCCGTCTTTTCTGAGTTTCTGTTTTCATACTGGAAGAGCTGAAATTAAGCTATTATGCAGAGTGCAGATATCTTGGAAGTCTCCTCCAGTGTCTGTTTTGACCAAATAATGCCTTGTAGTTAATCTGGAACATTACTAAAACAGCTGAACTTTGTCCAACTCCATTTTTACTGCATGGCCATTTATTCTTCCTGACAGTTATATTGCCTTTTTATCTGAAACATTAATACTAAGTAACTGTAAACTGGTCAGTACCTCTTCACTAGCATTGTCACTGGCTTTTGTAACATTGTGCACATTTTTTCTATTCACTATGGCACATTTGATCATGTGTCTTACTACTGCAACAAATTCACTGAGTATGGTCTGTCCTGTGATTCTGTCTCTACTCTTCACTTTTGAATTTACACTTAGAATTAAGTTGTAGCACACACCTGAAATTATAGCAGAACTTCTTATTAATTGTTGCTTTTGCCATTTTATTTACTGTACCAGTTTTAACTCCACATTTTTTATTCCAGTACATCTCTAGCTGTAGTGTCTACTGAAATTGTAATTTCCACTCTCATTTAAGCATTAAATCTGCCTTGGGGAACAGTCGCCTTTGAATTTCTTCCTGCAGAATTCCACACACCAAATGGTTATGAAGGGCAACATTTAAGCCATTATTAAACTGACAATGTATGCTGTTTTGAATATTTTTTTTCTAATTTAGGCACTTAAGCTGCAATCTTCTCCCCTTCATTTTATTTGTTCTTATGGAACCTGAAACATTACATGATCAATAGTGGCTTTGGAGACTCAACCCTTTATTAAAAAAAGAAAAGCCTGTCCATACCGGTTTAACTATGCAGAAGGCTATATGCTTTTGCTCCCATAGTAGTCTGCACAGAAAATGTTTATCATTATGCATAACATTTGCTTTACACATTTATAGATCCAATAAAAGGATCTATAAATTTTCCTGCTCATTTTTCATAAATATGGAATTCATTCCCAATACAAGATCAAGCCCAATTCTCTTCACAAATTTAAGAAAAAAAATGGAATCCACCTGTGATGTGGATAACTTTGCAGTCTAATACATGGCATTCATAGTGACTTATGCTAGAAACCTATAAACCAGATATGGAAATGTAGGAGTTGCAGGATGTGTATATTACTATAGAGAAAACTGAGGGAATAATTCTCAAAACCCTGCCTGTGCAATTATTATCTAACATGTAGCTACCGTCACCTAGAACTAAAATTAGAAAATTAAAGAGAAAGGAGAAAACAAGGTTTTCCAAGTAGGAACTAGCTTTATATCTGTTAATTTACAACAGCTGATAAGGTGTTTAGCACCCTACAAAAGTAAGGAAATGTGTAACATTTTAGGTAGTCCCATTTGTGTTGCAAAGTCAGGTTTGATTTCTGGTAACCACAAGGAATTTTGGAATGTGTAATATCTCTCCTCATATTAGAAGGTATGTGAGCAGTTGATCCACAGATCAGAAATAGTGAAACTAAATGCCATTTTTCAAACACATTTGATCATTTTGTATATCTTAGCTTATTCCTACAAGTTTTTCTGAGGTGACTACAGCTCCCTGATTGTGAGACTACATAGATTTTTAGCAACCATTATTTCTGAAGAATAATCTATGTGACACATGCAGCAGCTATAAGATGTGTTTCTTTTCTAAAGAAATCAACCCAACACTTGCTTTTGATGCAGAAGGCTGTGGGTTCTACTCTCACAGATGGATTGCTTACCTCACTAAAAGAATAACAGGCCTAAAGCAGATGCCATATGCTGACCATCTAAAAAAACTCCAGCTATACTCTCTGGCATATCGTCTACTCAGAGGCGATCTCTGCTTAACATACAAGGCCATGTCAAACCCTGAGCTGTTGGGCATGCTCCACTTAAAGAAATCCCAATCCCTCAGAGCCACACGCTCCAGGGATCTAAACCTTGTCATCACAATGAACAAAACATGCTGTAGGGATAGGTTCCTGACCCAGAGATTCCCCATACTCTGGAATAGACTGCCCATACATGTCAAGCAGAGTGCCTCATTGGGCCTCTTCAAAAGGAACCTTGATGATTGGATGGGAGATAGTGAATTCACCCCAGGGATCATGTCAGTCACCCTGCTAGACAGGGGTCCAGAGAAGTAAATATTGTGGGAAGAAATATCCAGGGAATTGTTATGGCTAGGCTTGTATAGGCCCTAGGGCCGATAGCCTGGTACCAACCTATGAACCTATGAACCAAAGTCTATAAAACATAGCAGTGGTGCTTTGTCTAAACACTTATCTAGTAACTGAATTGTAGGTCCCCTTGAATTTGTGCAGTAGCCTTCCTTGACACTGGGTTAGAATGATAATGAAAGAGTGTGTGTAATAGAATAAGCTGAACTAAAGTTTATTTTCAGTTTAGTAAGTAAGCATTTAATTTTGTATTCCTTCTATAAAGCAAGTTTCCTATAAATTACTCAGCAGTTTGTATTTCTATTCTGTGGCAGTACATATATGATTTTTGAGGGACATACATGACTTAGTTTTACATCATCTAACTTAACTGCTTGCATGTCTCTTAGTTTTGTTGTTGCTTCTCCACTGGTTTACTCTTTCCAGAGTCTTTGTTTGTATTGTTTTATTTTATCCAGTGGATTTTAGCTACCAGATATTAAATGGATCTGCCACTCTTAACAATCGTCATTTCGGCATTTCTGTACCTTACTGTACTCTGACCAGTATATTCAAAAATAAGGTATAATTTTCTTCAAGAACTCTTACTATGACTCCAATATTAACAGATGTGAACCGTTCCACACAGGAAAGGTAAATGAATAGTTTTGCTTATTGTTGCTGTAGAAAACTTGTTCTAAAGGCAACAATGCTCCTTGTATTTCCTTATCTGTTTATCATACTATATTTAAAGCCACAGATACTGACAAGTAACTTATGTGACTAGAAAATATATTACTGTGTGCCTTATCTATGCATTAGTTAGTGCTGAAGAACTGACTTCCTATGAGGATTACTCATGCTCACAGCCAAACAATAATTAAGGATAGCCAGTTTGCAACACACTTTGTCAAACAACACAAATGATCAGCCAGTGGAGAAAACTTGATTTGCCATTACTAGGCATATTTTGTTCATTCCTTTTCCATTTTTTTCTCCTATGAATACCGTCACATAAAATGGATAGCATGAACAATATAGTTTTTAATCATATATTCACTGTTCCATAAGGAAATCTGTCATATAATCCACATTTCAAGAATAAGGGATGTTCATTTTAAAAGAATTCTGCTTTGCTTGACCCACAGAAATAAGACTAAGCTTTAGCAATGATAGCAGAAATGTCCATGCTCTGGCCGGCTTTAACACAACTATGAAAATTTAAATGTGAGCAACACACAAAGCAGCTGAGGTGAACAAGGTTCTGTATATCTGAAGCCTTGTTTAGGCTTAGCCAATTATTTGTGATGGTAAAATCAGCTGCCCCTACCCAAAAAAACTGAAACATATTCTTATTGATTTTTTTATGCATTGATTTTATGTGAATCATTTTTATAGGGAAACAGAACATTCTGGGAAAATCTATTTAAAAATCCCTCTGTTTACAATCATTATTAAAACATTATTAAAACATGTCTACTGTGCCGCAACAGAGCTATTCAAAATGGCACTCCATTTAGATGTCTTTTCCAGGCTACTCAACTAGCTCTTCAGCATGGAACAAAGATCACCTGGACTCTTCAGATACAACTAACCACAGGCTTTTGTTTTCAGTTTACTATATTCATGACTTCAAAATGCTGCATCATTCTTATATTTTTGACTGATATTATGTTAACAAACAGTTATCACGTTTGATAAGTTTAGGTTAGAGATGAAAGAAGGGTCAGAGTCTACCAAAGAATTTTGCATATTTGTTATTAAAATTATTTTGGTTTGATTAAGGGGTTTCATGTAAAAGCCCATATTTCTAAATATATAAGTTATGCCATAAAATACAAAAAAAAAGCCCTGTTAGATGGTGATGGACAATCATTTTTCAGACCTGTAAAAAACTGCTGTTGCTTTTGTCTAGCACACCTCTACAGACAGCAGTGAATAATATCGCTGTCTTCCTCATGTATCTCCCTGCTGAATATCTCCATATACTGTGGCTATGTAACACTGCAGTTATACTGGTGCTCCTGGCCCATTCACAATTACGGACTTCATTTTGCAGTTATATGTCTCTGACCTCATTAATTCAATTGACACAACAAATAACATGTTCAGGTTTTAATATACCACACTGTTAGACAATATGAATGACAATGGAAATTTTATACCATAGGTTACTACTGAAACAGTAACAGCCAATAACATTTCACCTGTGCTATTCAGTTCAGCTTAGTGTAAGGGATTACCTTTTGAAAAACCTAAAATTGTGAATCAGTAATGAGGGGGAATGCTCATTTTCTTTGTAAGTTTATGTTTTATTTATGTGTGGATACACTATTGTTTTTCCATTTGCCATATTTTTCCTGTTAGTGAGAGAATAGTATACGACAAGTGATTGACTTGCTAAAGCATTTATTTAGAACACTTGGGTTTAAGTTATTTGACCTTGAATCTTCCTAACTTTTATTTTTTTTATTTAAAACGTTTAATTATTGCTGCTGTCAAAAGTGTGATGCCTTGGAAGATAACACATTTCTTACTGACTATACTGAATAACATATTGGCTTTTCCAAAATTGTGACGCGCACACACACACACACACACACACACACACACACACACACACACACACACACACACACACACACACACACACACACACACACACACATAACAGAGGCAGAGAAAGGTAGGAGGAAAGTTGCATTCCTTTCTGGAAACTATAAAATCTCGCATTTATTTTGTATATATTCCTGCTTTTTAATATCCTGTAACGTGAAAGTATAAGTTTACAGACATGAGAAACTAATGATAACATATAGCATTTATAAGAATGCCTAACAATGAACTGCACCTATTGAGTGGTATTAAACTTTAGACCAGCCTTGTGCCTTATGCCGCATTGCGGTGAGCATGTGATTAAGCATCCAAAAATTATACCACTGGTAATGAGTGACATGGGGCAAAACATTTTTCATGTATCTGACACCACTGACCTTCAATGTGGAACTATCATAAGGCCAGCTAACAAGTAAAGAAATGAGCTGCGAAATCTGTATCGAGTAGGTGAGCAGACAACCTGTAAGCCTAAGGAAAGGTAGCTTGGTTAACAGTATTCCAGAGCTTGCATGTTTTATATTTTCAGCACCTGAAGGGTGGATTCACTTCTTCAGCTGATTAATGGTGGATCAAGCAGCAATGGAAACCTAGATGCATATATGTAGGATGGCATCAGAAGAAGAAAAATGTGCCTTTTTTCTCCAAGATGTCTGGAGTTGCTGTATACAATATTACTGTTAAAGCAAACCTGCAAACCCAACAAGAAGTTAAAGGAAATCTGCAAACCCAACAAGAAGTTTTGGTAAATCTCCCTGACAATGGGAAGGATATGAAGAAAAAAATGAATACTGAAAACAAAAAGTCAAATAAGGAGTGACCACACAGAAGAGGTAGAAAGACTTCTGAAATGAAAAATAGACAAGCCTTGATGCCTGAATAAGAATTGATATACTTAGTGACAGATTTTCCTAAAGAAAAACTCCAGATACACCCTGTGTCCCAGCAAAACTGATAGAATCCACATTGTGGGAAGAACAGGGGCACACAATGGTACTGCATAGTGTTTTCAGCATACCTATAGTCATATACAACAGAGGAGGACACTGTAAAAAATGTTAAAGTACTGAAAGATATCCCAAATAAAAGTATGTTTTAAGGATGGGAGAGGACTTTTTCAATAATTTCTACAGGGAATGAAATGCTTTTTTACCTTGTTAGAATGAGTTTTAGGTATTGCAGGGTCCCAGCTTGGCACAACGTCCCAGTGGTGGTGACAATAATAGTCTGGATATAAACCCAGAGGACATTTTGGATTTTAAATTGCAGTTCAGTGATAAAGATGAAGTGTTTAATATGCCACACATTAATGAATATGCAAGACAGGACTCTGTGAATTAGTCAGTTAATAGATGACAACAAGAGTAATTTGTACTCTGATGATGGGAACCAAAGTAGATGCACACAGCTTTATCACTGTGAAGGTAAGGCATCCAGAGATATCAAGAATATAAACTAGAAATTATATAAACATGACTATTAATGGGAAGAGATGGGAATTTCTGTATGCTGTGAGGTTCACAAAGCATTCATCCTGAGGCAAATGAGCATACAAAGATGACATAAATTGCTGGAAGCAGAGTCTGAGCAAGGACAGGAGAAGTCAAAGAAATAAAACATGACAAAAGATATTCTCCAAAGAGTCTGCAGACTTGTATGACCATTGTTCATTCCTTAAGGGGCTGACCGGTTCAGCAGGCTTAGTCCTCTAAAATAATGATAAAATACTTACTGTTACCACTTAGTCCATTAATGATAGTAAAAGCCCTCTAATGATAATAAGATACTTACTGCTACCACTTTGTCCACTAATAATAAAATACTTACTGCTACCACATACTTACTGCTACCACTTAGTCCACTAATGATAATAAGGTTCTTTCTGTTACCACATAGTCCACTAATGATTAGGTGACAAGCTAAATTTACTTCGGCTGGCTCTATTGGAGCTGTAACCACAGATAAGAAATTTGTGATATGGAATATTGTGGAGTGAACAAATGCAGTGCTTGCATTTGCCACTCAATTTTAATACTCAGTATTAGTGGCAGAGGCCTGAATCTGAGCTATGCACATCTGGAATATATTTTACAACTTTCTGAGTTGCTGCAGCTGTAGGACCTGCAGAAGTGAATGCTGATCATAACCCATTGCTTGGAATCCCAGTGTCATCTGCTACTCATTTTTTTCTGAATAAGAGATTATAGTTCATAGGTTCATAGGTTCATAGGTGGTTACTAGTCTATCTGGCCGAAGGCATTTATAAGCCTAGCCAGAATGCGTTGGCTTTTGCCATCCCCTTAGATTAGTTCCCTGTGCCTCTGTCCAACAGAGCCACTGAAGTGATCCCAGAGGTAAACTTTCTGTGTCCCATCCACTCGTCAAGGTTTCTTTTGAAGTATGTTAGTGAGGAGCTCTGCCTAATGTAGATTGGGATCTTGCTCCAAAGCATGGGAAGTCTCTGGGATAGGAATCTATCCCTCCAGCACATCCTATTTATTGTTGTGGTAAGGTTTAGATCCCTAGAGCGTGTGGCTCGAGGGGATAAGGTTTTCTTTAGGTGGAGCATGTACATCAGTTCTGGGTTGGACATGGCCTTGTATTTCAGGCAGAGATCACCTCTGAGTAGGCAGTATACAACCGAGTACAACTGGAGTTTCTTCAGTCGAGCTGCATAGGGCATCTGTTTGAGGCCATTGATCCTCTTGGTGAGGTACTTCTGTGGTCCTTCCAGCTGTTGCAGGTGTTTTGTAAGGTGCATCCCAAATGGGGCATTGTACTCTAAGATGGGTCTGATGAGTGATGAGTAGAGGGGCACAATGACCTCTTTTGATCTGCATGCAAACCCTTTTGTGGTTAGGTGGGCCAGGTAGAAGGATTTTCTAACCACTTTTGCAATGTGATAATCAAAGGTGAGATTACTATCTACTTGGGTCCCCAGATCCCTTATTACGTCTTCCGTATTTAGGGGACTGCCACTTTTTTTTCCAAAGGGGATGACTATGCACTTTTTGGCATTTAGCTTGAGGCCATGATTTTGACACTAGGTATCCGTCTCAGTGAGACCCTTTTGGAGGATGTCTGTGTCAGCCAGAAAGTCAATTATAGCCCCTAGTTTAAAGTCATCTGCGAACTTGGTCAGCCATAGTCCTCCTGTGCTTGCCTGTACCTCTGAGAAGTATATGCCGAATAGGAGGGGTCCCATGACCGAGCCCTGGGGAACACCACTTGTAAAGAGTTTGGAGATGGACCTAGCTCCCGCATCTGTCACCATGTGGGTTCTGTCCATGAGCCAGTTGGCAACCCATCTTGTGATGTAGGGGTTTATGTTCAGGCTGGTGAGCTTGTCTATAATACCAGAATGGGGAATGGTGTCGAAGGCCTTAGCGAGGTCTAGGTAGGCTGTGTGTACCACCTTTCCCTTGTCTATATCCTTGGTAACTGTCTCAAAGATGTCCACCAGGTTTAGCAGGCATGATCTGCCCTTAACAAAGCCAAACTGGGTAGGGTCCAGTGTTTGGAGGTTCCCAATGTCTCTGTTAATGAGTTCCATGATGATGCGCTCCATAGCCTTGCAGACCAAGCTAGTCAGGCTTATAGGGCGATAGTTCCCAGGGTCTGTTGTGGCTCCACCTTTGTGGAGTGGGATAACCATTGCTGTGCACCACTCTATGGGTATGTAGCCTGTGGAGAGGCTGAGGTTGAACAGTGTGTTTAGGTGAGAGGTTAGTTCATCTTTGAGCTCATGTAGGATGCAGCCTGGGACACTGTCCGTTCCCATTGATGCTGAGTTTTTGGCTTTGGAGAGGGCTGTTTTAACTTGAGTGTCTGTGATTTCAGGGACTCTACATTCTTCTAGTATGGTTATGGGTCAATTTGGGGGTGAGATGGGGGTGAAGTTTGCACTGAACCTGTCTGCCAGGATGTTGGCGATATTGGTCGGTTCAGTGTATTTTATGCCATTCTGCACTAACTCTGAGCAGATCTGAGCATTGCCACTTAGATTCTTGACATTCTAAAGAATGCCTTGTGGTTATCTTTGGAGTCCTTGGCAATTTTTCTTTCAAAGCTCGCCTTGGAAGATTTTATGAGGGATTGTAGTTTTTTGCTGATACTGATCAGGGATGTCTTCCCTTCTTGGGATTTTACTCTTTTCTGTACTAGTTTCCTCCTTCTATTGTATAGCTTGTTTATGGCAGGAGTCCACCAGACTGGTTTCTTTTTCTTGGAGGAGTAAGTGTTGGTTTTGCTTGGGATGGCACGATCCATGCATTCTTGTAGCTGCCCATAGAATGCATTAGTAAAGGATTTTGTAGCTTGGACAGTGTTATCCTTCAGCATGGGGGCTTTGAAACTTTCCACCTCGGTCTTAAGTAACATGAAGTTTGCTTTTGAAAAGTTTTTCATGGTGGCTTTCTTGTCCGGGGGAGGGGGCGGAATATGGATATCCAAAGTGATTTGTTTATAGTCAGATCTAACCAGCAAGGGGTTGACCTCTGGTGTGGAACACTGGTCGCTCATGTTGGTGATGACCAGGTCCAATATGTTGTCACCTCTGGTGGGAGTGTTGACCAGTTGAACCAGGGTGTTTGAGTTTATAAATTCTAGGAAAAGTTGGGCAAGGGAGTTAGTACTTGAGTAGTTCTCCAAGTTAATGTTTGGGTAATTGAAATCATCCAATATTAGGGTGTTTGGTAGGACCTTTATGTTTCCCAGTGTTTCCAGAAACCCAGAATGGGGGTCCTGGGACATGGTGGGTGATCTATAGCAAGCTACAATTTGAATTGCAGTTTTGCCCATTGTTAGTTGCACGTGGATGATCTCTGATGCATCGTGCTGTGCCACTAACCTGGAGGTGTGGGTATCCTTGATGAATATGGATACGCCCCCGCCTTTTGTGTTTCGGTTTGGGTTCTGTGGCCGAAATGTATGGTATGAGTTGTAACCAGGTAGTGCTGGTGTGCTCTCTGGAGCCTTAAACCAGGTTTCTGTTAATGCACATATATCGGTTTTCTCCATATTGAAGAGTGCCTCGAGTGCATGCATTTTGAGGTTTAGACTTCTGGCATTGAGTAGTATTACCCTCAGTTTTTTTTTTATTATTTACGGCGGTGGGTTTGTCATTTGAGCCTTGCCTAAAAAAGGCACTATGGGGTGGCAAGAGCCTTGGCAAGTATTCGAAAGCCTAAGGGTGACAGGTGCAAGCCATCTCTAGCGAAGCAGCGTGGCTTGTCGAGCATGTCATCCCAGGCAGACAGACACTGGGTCCCCTTTGAATGACACCAGAAACTTAGCCAATTGTTGAAATCGAGAATTGTTTCTTTATACCGTGGTATTATTCTTGGTGAGGGCAGGATGCTGCTCACAGTCAGGGTCATACCGGCCTGGGCTACATGATCAGAGAGCTCTTCCATGTCTCTTTTCATGTAGTCCAGGGAGGTACAGCTCAGGTCATTCACACCAACATGGACAATGACAGAGTCATATTTGTACTTGTTCTGGAGTGACCTGAGTGTTTGTGTTATGTGGCGGATCCTGGCACCCGACAGGCAGCTAACAGTAACCTTCTCCTTATTCAGCCTAGTGAGTGGGACATCAGTGTACCTGACTATAGAGTCACCTATTACTAGTATGTTGGGTATGTTATTTTGCCTTAAGGGCTGTGATTGCATGGCACACTAGTTTTGTGAAGTATGTGTTTCATGGTTTGTGTTGGGGGTGGAGGTTGCTTGGATGTTTGCTTTGGAGGTCTCTGTTGGTTTCGCAGATTTTTCTTTAGAGCCTCCGATATGTTTTCATGTATTTATGTGTGTTTTTTGCCAGTGCTGGTTTAATGGGTCTATGTAAGACTGGTGGTGTGATGCAAGTATTTCCCTTCTCCTCTTGACTGTCTGATCCAGTCTTGGGTTGAGAGAGCTTAGCCTCTAGTTTGGCTGTATAACTGCATCTCTCGCATGAATTAGTGTTTGGTGGTAGGAGGAGGGGGTTGTCTGTGTACATGAGGCAGTTGTAACATTGCCTCAAAATGCCCAGATTCACCAGTTGGACTGGAGAGTACACCTGAAACTGCCCTTTGGACAAGCCTGGATAGGTACAGTGAACTGTTTTACTGAATGGCTGGTAAGGTCGAATAGAGAGCCTTATCCTTCTGTACAGTACAGGAGGGTCTAGTACTAGGGTTTACAAGTGCTTGTTATAAGTTTTGAGCTTGTGAGGGATTCTGTTCCTGGAGAGGAACAAATGGGAATAATATAGGGTGCCAGGAGGCAGCTTAATGATCAGGTCGAATAGAGAGCCTTATCCTTCTGTACAGTACAGGAGGGTCTAGTACTAGGGTTTACAAGTGCTTGTTATAAGTTTTGAGCTTGTGAGGGATTCTGTTCCTGGAGAGGAACAAATGGGAATAATATAGGGTGCCAGGAGGCAGCTTAATGATCAGGGCTGGGATGTAATGAAATGCAGTCATTTACCAATTTGTGCAAAAATATTTAACCTGGTAGTCTAATTCTCTTTTGCATTCCTGACAGATTTAGCCTACTTTCAGTGACTCAAAGTGCATCAGTCTTTCTGAGATTTAGTAGGGATTTTTAATGGTAAAGGTCAAATGGGTGACAAAGAATAATATCTGGGAATTGGAAATGCAATGCATGTGGCAGAGCAGAAAGACTGATGCACCTTGAGTCACTGAAAGTAGTCTAAATCTGTCAGGAATAGAAAAGAAATTAGACTACCAGGTTAAATATTTTTGCACAAAATGCTAAATGACTGCATTTCATTAACTCCCAGCCCTTATCATTAAGCTGCCTCCTGGCACCCTGTATTATTCCCATTTGTTCCTCTCCAGGAACAGAATCCTTCACATGCATTCCACCACCACAGTGAGAGCTCTATGGTCTATTCTTTCTACCTCTATTCATGATTTCCCAGAGTGCCCAGAGCCAGATGCCAGGAGTAAGCCACTATATGCAAAGGCACACAAATCGCCCCTTACCAAATTCCTCCCTGCAGCATCAATGAAGTTAACAATAGCTGCTGTACCCATTAGTTTAAATCAGCTGCATTCTGCTAACCATTGTACAGTGAAAGTTGTAAGTGGATTACAAGATATATTACTTCTTTTGTTTCCTAAAAGGTTTTGGAATGTCATAAATGCCATGTCAAATACAGAATATGTGAGAAGAGAAACCTTTTCACACAGTTTGAGGAACTGTACCAGAGATCTGCAAGCAACACTTAAGATGAATGGCTAGAGAGGCATGTAATGTTTATAGAATAGGTAAATACTGGGCTGTCAGTCTGCAGACTATTACAAGCCTAGCTGATGACCAGAGATGAGAAGATCAGAATCAAACCTTATACCTTGTACCTGTGAGGTAAAGGCCTTAACTATTATGCCATGAGTGAGTGAGAGCTGTTAGAAGGAAAACATATATGTATACTGCATGAAACAATGAGAAATACCACTATGTTTTGGGGACATAATGCAAGCGAGCTGATTCAATAAGTTTCTATGGAAGTTTAGTATATAAGACTCTGATATTATTGAAGAAAGGTACCTAGAACCATGTAGCAGTCCTATCTGCAAGTCATAAAACTATGAAGTGTTAAGTGTGTTTCAGACAAAACAGCAAATGAAGAATTTTGTTTTTGCACTTTGAAAATGTTTTTGGAGGTGGATGAGCCCTTTGCATTCCTCACATGCATGCTACTCATATATACTAACGTCACGATTACTATACCTAAAGGAAAGGGGATTATCTGAGATGCAACAACTTTACTCTCAGTATACATTTTCGCTTAATCCTTCTAACAATTTCACTATTCTGAAGACTGGTCTTACCATCCTCAAATTTGCATCAGATACCTTTTTGTGTAAGATGGACTACAAGGAAGAATCCATGTCATTTTATTCTGAAGGTGGGCAAGTTATAATTCGTGAAGTGATGAGGCAAGCAAGGCAATGAGACTGATGTTGAAGAAATATTTAAAGGACTAAAGCAATATTCTAGTCTAGACAAGGGCTGGTAGGATGAAGCTAAAATTGCTTTTAGAAGATGAGTGATTGGAATGAAAGGGTTCAAAAGAAGAAAATAAGCAAGGGTGATTAGAGACTTGGGAAAATGTCAATATGATATTCAGTACAAGACACTTAAACACCATGTAAAACTAGAGAATCTTTAAATGAAGGAATATATTCTCAAAGGAAAGTTTGAGCTAAAGTTCGTAAGAGCTACACAAGCTAAAGACATGTATTAGATGGACTTGCGGGCAGTGAGTGAATCAGAAGTAAAAGATGGTAGTAAGGAAATTCAAAACCATAAATTAAAAGGAGACATATAGTGGGCATAAGAAATGAGCAATGGAAAAAGGCTAAAAACAATTAGAGACTCAGAAGAATATTTATGAAGTTTCCAAACAAAAATATATGGCACATACAGTATACTCTGGATTCCCCAGAGATGTGGATCTGCCCCAGAGGTGCAATAACCTTCAAGATTTCAATATAGGTCAAAAAAATTGGAGAAATGGAGATTTTAGTTAAAGAAATAGGAGGTCCCTAACAAGCTTGAAGTAAAAGAAAAAGATGTGGTATATAGACTGCAGATGGAATTTCATAAATGGAGTATGTAAGAGTGGTATAGGATATGTACAGGGGTAGTGTGACAGCGGTGAGTTCTGCGGAGGGAGTGACGGATGCGTTTAAGGTGAAGGTGAGATTACATCAAGGATCAGCTCTGAGCCCTTTGTTATTTGCAATGGTGATGGACAGGTTGACAGACAAAATCAGACAGGAGTCCCCGTGGACTATGATGTTTGCAGATGACATTGTGATCTGTAGTGAGAGTAGGGAACATGTGGAGGAGACCCTGGAGAGGTGGAGATATGCTCTAGAGGGAAGAGGAATGAAGGTCAGCAGGACTAAGACAGAATATATGTGTGTGAATGAGAGGGAGGATAGAGGAATGGTGAGGATGCAGGGAGTAGAGGTGGTGAAGTTGGATAAGTTTAAGTACTTGGGATCAACAGTTCAGAGTAATGGTGAGTGTGGAAGAGAGGTAAAGAAGAGAGTACAGGCAGGATGGAGTGGGTGGAGAAGAGTGTCAGGAGTGATTTGTGACAGTACCAGTAAGAGTGAAAGGGAAGGTCTACAAGAGGGTAGTGAGACCAGCTATGTTATATGGGCTGGAGACAGTGGCATTGACAAAAAGGCAGGAGACAGAACTCGACGTGGCAGAGTTGAAGATGTTATGATCTGCACTGCAGGTGACGAAGATGGACAGGATTAGGAATAAGTATACTAGAGGGTCAGCCCAGGTTGGAAGGTTTGGAGACAAAGTCAGAGAGGCAAGAGTACGTTGGTTTGGACATGTGCTGAGAAGGGATGCAGAGTATACTGGGAAAAGATGCTAAGGATGAAGCTGCCAGGTAACAGGAAAAGAGGAAGGCCTAAGATAAGGTTTATGGAAGTGGTGAGAAAGGACATGCAGGTGGTTGGTGTGACAGAGCAAGATGCAGAGGACAGGAAGAAATGGAAACAGTTGATCTGCTGAGGCGACCCCTAATGGGAGCAGCCAAAAGAAGAAGAAGAAGTAATTGTCAAGCTGATGCCATGGGAATTGAATAACATTTCCAGAAGGGATGCCCTCCTGATACAATGAGAAATGTAAGGATAATTCAAATTTATAAAGAAGGGAAACATCTGTTATGGCAATTAGTTATTGACCTATATGACTAACTACAGAAATTAGGAGTCTGGCAAAAATGCTAACATGTAGGCTCAACAAAATATTGCCATCCATCATTACAAAGGGCTTGAGAGGATTTATAAAGGAAGGCATGCTGCAGTCAATTGTTTGACACTAATAGAATTTTTCATGTGAGTGATCACAAAGTGGACAAGCATAGAAATTGTTGGTTGGTATTTTTTTTCAAAAGGTTTTTTAACTTTGTAAATTTGAGACTTCTCTGTGAGATCCTCCCTTGTGAAAGGTTTTTGCCACACCTTGATAACTCCTGGGTTTACTTTATGTGAATGTTGATAGAACTGGCAGGTATGGTAAAGAGAAGGTGACAGATGGGATGGGAATGCAGAACATGAGCAGGTATGGGTGGCCACTCCCCAGTCTTGTTCACTTTGGTCAGTGAGGAATTGGATCCAGCAGCATGGAACTTCTCTGCAGAGCTGAACAAAAATATTGGAGTTAGATGTTGGTTCTGTATGCATGCAGATAATTTCATTTTTATGAGTGAAAATTTGTGGAGATGCCCCCAGAGTTCATGAGTATATTTGAGAGTTTAAATATAGTATCAGGCTTAAGCTATAACAAGTGAAAACCAATGTAATTAGACTAGACACTAAATTCTTGGGTGACTGGGATGAGATTCAGGAATCCATCTATCCTAAGCATTTTGAACAGATTGTAGGTAACTGAATGTAGATTTCAGTACAGGGGAATATTAGGAAACTGTCAAGGATACCTAAAGAAAGGGAAATAAAAAGACCTTCACAGTATTACAAAAAGAAGACCCCATTTAGATGATAATTGTACTTCTAGTGCTTTACTGAATTGGAAACATTCCCGTGGACCCCTGACTCCAGAGCTAGGTAGCATTCAAGGTCAAACCGAGGAATGGGTGCATGAGGAGACAGGTAATAAGAAAGCCAGTGAAAGGTTATCTCTTACTAGAAAACATGGAAGGTTGGTCCTGTGCCCCTTCCAGGACATACCCTGTCCTTCAATATGGTTCAATGAATCTGATGCTTTCTACCCTAAAAGGAGACTGGAAAATTAGGCCTGAGAATGGACAGGCTGTGGATTGGAGTAGTAGGTATAAAAGATAGCTGGACAACGAGAAAGAGCTGTGGTAGAAAATATTTTGACACCAGCACAGGCTAGCATTAGCAAGACAGGATAATATAAAGTGAGGCAGTCTTGGGCTATATGACCTTTAAGGAAAGAAAAGACAGGTAGGCCAGCAGTAGCCAGTATAATCAATTTTGTCAGCAATGCAGGCTAAAAGAGACTAAAGACTTGATGATTCTCAGAAACAGTGCAGGTAGATCTAGTAGCAGACTAGGATATTAGTAGTTTCATAATTTCATAGTTTAGACCTCCTGGGTTTAGGCTCCAAGGCAATAGAAGAACATAGACTTCATGTTAACATAATATGAGTCAGGACCTACCCATGTATCTAGTAAATACTTAAATATGTCCATAGATGTACTATACCTAATACTCAGTGGGAGTTTATTCCACATCCTTACAGTAGATTGTGAGATAAAGCAAGATTTTTTGTTTAACAATTCTATACTTATCGAATTTGTAAGTTAAATTACTATCCTTGAATGATCTGTTATTAACTGCTATCCGAGTTCCTAATAGGATTCATAATTCCTCATTCTCTAAAGCCTTAAAGTCTAAACAGATCCTTTCCACTGATAAAATGATAACATATCATATAGAATGAAGACCCAAATGTTGCTGTCTTTCTGTGTAAGACACATTCTGATATGAGAACTGCAAGGATAATTCTAATTTATAAAGAAGGGAAACATCTGTTATGGAAATTTTTTTGCACATTTTTCATTTGATAATGTGTTCCCTTTAGTATAACAACAAAACACAGAGTTGTGTTCTAAAGTAGGTGTGATTTAAGTTGAATACAATTTTGTTAATAAGACTGAAGATCTGGGAGAAAGACTTTTAAAAATAAGGTCAACAACTTTCATTGCATAGCTTCTAATTACAGCAATACATTCATTAAAATTCATTCTTCACTTATTGTGATTCCCAAATCCTTATAAGTGTCAACCATATTAATGGGGGGTTTTCTAGATTATTTAGAATAATTATGTCTCACAGAACCAAAGTTATTGTAGCTTAGATTTAAACCATTTTCACTTAACCAAACTGACCAACAGGAAAGTATCATTTGAAGGTGCACAATCCTCCTATTTTTTTTATAAAAACACCAAATGTAATATAATCATCATGTACTGATATTAACAATTTGCTAGAGGCAAAAACAAAAAGAAATAGGATCATAGAATCATAGGAAGTTCCCAGGCTAATGGCTCTAGGGCCCTTACAAGCCTAGCCAAGTTTTACCCTTATTTCCATGATCAGCACCTATTGCCCCAGTCGAAAAGGGCACAGGTGGAACTCCCGGGGTGAATTTATAGTTACCCATCCAATCATCCAGATTGCATTTGAAGTGGGCCAATGAGGTGTTCTATTTGACATGAAGTAGGAGTTTGTTCCAAAGGTGTGTTAACCTCTGGTAGACAAACCTGTCCCTCCAGCAGGTTCTATTAGTGTCAGATACCAGCTTATGGTCTTTAGAGCGAGTAACCAATCTGCTGTTTGACTTACAGTGTGCATGCTGAAAACCCACTCATTGTCATATGTACTGACTGGTGTGTGAGACAGCATGTTGAGTTTGTGTGGACTAGGAGTAGAGGTTTGTCGAGCAACATAAGACTGTTACCACACTGCCTCAGGATGCCCATGTTGACCAAGCTTGCCAGCAAAACTGTGGGAAATTGTCTGTCCATCGTGTTAGGTAAATTTATATGGTCAAGGAAAGAGGTCACACTTGGGAATGGCTAGTGGGTGAGAGGTGTTTGTACCTCTGAGGTTAGGCTTAGTATTCCATCTGACAGTAGAGCAGGATTGCGAAAAACCTCTTGCAAACCACAAGCAAAGCGCTAAGGGAGAATTTGACAAGTAAACGTGTAAGTCTATAACCACCAACAGTAACCACTGCTATGCAACAGTGCACAATGGTGTGCTACACGCAAACATGCGCAAATGCGGGGCTTAAATAAAACAAGAAATAACACTTAAAACTCAAACTACCCAAAAAGATGCTGTCTGTGAGCTCTAGTCCATCCACTGTCAATTAGATGGGACCCAGTCAGCACTCTCGTCCCACAAGAGTGCAGAAGGGCCTTTGTGAACAAAGATGGCTTGAATCTGATATCAGAAGTTACAAAACAGACCCAAAAACAGCAAACCTGGAACTGGGCTATATTACAGTTGAACTACTACAGCATACAATAAAATGTGGCAAAAACAGTTCATAGAATTCAAATAGACAGTAGAATGCAAATACAAATTAAAAGTGCAATATAAGAGCAAAAACAGGCACTTATAGTTAGTTGGAAGCAACAGACGCCTCAGATCTTTCAGTATCTCAGTGAAAAGCTGGTTATAGTGCTCAAGTGATAGATATCAAACTGTCTAGATTCAGCAAATCTGAATCTAACCTATGCAATAAAATGCAGTAGTACTAGAAATTCAAAGTGCATAAAATGACAGCCTCAACAGCAAAAAACAATTTAAATAAAGCAACAATTCACCAGTATTTCCCACCTTAGAAGGGTGTAGGCCACACATTCCTCCCACAAGAGTCTAGACCACAAACCTTCTTAATGCTGAAGAAAATGAGCTCAAGTACCGATTTTTGAGGAACCTCAGAATGTACTTTGGCCCAATCAGAAACGTTCCCATGTAGTTTTGACTCACAATTTCCTGTCTTTTAAATCAAGTTGTACCAATTCAGTTATACATGGAGTCACTCCTAATTGATCAGATTAATTAAGAAATAATGAGATGCTATCAAAACCCTTTACCGAATCTAAATAGATACTGCCAGAACTATACATTCATCTGAAGCGTTACTAACTGTCTCGTAGAAGATTACATGACTAGCAAATGTGGAATACATGATTTGGAATTCAGGTTGCTTATTATCTACATTTGTGCCCAGGTTATACCCTGATCAAACAGTGATAGTAGGCAGCTATCATAACCATGCCTCACAACCTCTTAGCAAAAGAAATCTTGACAAAGCTTAAAATAATGGGGGGAGCAAAGGCCCAAAAATAGAGACAAATTTTAAATATTGATATTATAAACTTAGAAAGCTGCTAGAACAACAGGATTTGTGTTAGTATGCATTTTCTGATGGATATGAAGTCTGAAACAAATACATGTTATTATTTGGTCATTATTTAGTGACTTCAGTCTTCTGTGATTTGCCAGAATGCCAAAGATTTTTGAGGAACAGACCAAATATTTTTGGCAAAAATCTGTACAGTTGAGACGTATGAAACATTTTCCAAATAAGCATGAAAGGCTGATGGCCTATGAGTAAGAATGGAATTTCAACTACTTCCTTTATGAATGCACTCCCTGGAAACACTCACCCTGGAGAATGCAGATATATGTTAAGCCACAAAGACATGGTTCAGAACCATGGAAAGCACCCTGGCTATTAAAGGCTACAATGCCTTTCATACATTTTGATCTCCCTCATCTCAGGATAAAACACAGGGAGAAGGTGTCTCAGTGTTCATAAAGGACAAGTACACTGCTAGAGTGGTCCAATAATATGACTCGCTTGAGTTGCTCCATGCCCATCTAACCATAGGTACAACACCCTATCATATCCTTACTAGCCTTAGATCCTCTAATATGAGTCTGGAAAACCACACCTTCTACCTAAAGCTACTGGAATCACTGAACATTCAGCCTATAACACCATATTTATGGGTGACTTCAACTATGCCTCTATAAACTTGGAGACTTATATAACCCATAATTCACTTGCTCAGAGGTGTTTGGATTTCATTAATGCAACTGCCCTGGAGCAACTAGCTAGCTCATCAACTAGAGGTACAAATATCCTAGACTTGGTACTCAGGAACATGGGGGGATATTGCTTCCTCCCATGCATTAACTCCTTCCTGATAACACCTGACCATAAAATAATCTCCTATAATATTAAAACTAACCTAGAACCCCCATAAAACTCCAAACCTGTTAAGGACATTGCTAAGGCCAATTACCTCAAACTGACAGCTTATTAAACTTACAAACTTCTTCAAACCTGGATAACACTGAAGCCTTCTCTGTGTTATAAACAAAATCACTGTACAACCACATTCATAGCTGCACAGAGGAGGCAGTATCTGTCTGAGTCAACCCTATGATTACTGGCAAAATAAACAAACCTGGTGGACCCTTAGCATAAATAGGTTCTTCAACAAATGGAAAAAATATTCTCCAAAGACAAGTAGGAACAGACAAAACAGTAAAAAAGAGATTCACCAGTCTAAACAAGCAAATTAGAGAGCTGGTCAAATCTGCCAAAGCAAACTATGAGAAAAAGATCACCTCTCAGGTGAAAGATGACCATAAAGTTTTTATTAATTATGTTTGCAAACTCAGGGGAAATACTCAGCAATGTGCCGAGTTAATCATGAATGGCAACACTTGCATCCAGCCTGAAACTATAGAAAACCTGCTGGCTGATAAGTTTGGTTCAAACTTCTGCCACCCCCCCTCCCCCCCATCACCTCCTACCACAACCACCCCCCTATCGGTCATTACAAGGAAACAGGTCCTTACTGTGCTTGCCACAGCTAAAAACACAGCCTCCATAGGTCCAGATAATATTCCAGGATGCTTAAAACAGCTTAAAACAGACTCTATCAGGACCACTAGAAACCCTCTTTAAGTGCAGCTTCTGGACTGGTTTTGTCCCAGAGGAATGGAGGACTGCAATAGTCATTCCTCTGCACAAGGGGGGGCCCATCAACTGACCTACCTTGGGAACTACAGACCAACTGACCAATCTGATCTGCAAGGTCATGGAGAGATTTATCATAGACTTGATCAATAATGACATAGGAAATCTCAAACACTAGACCAGTCCCAATTTGGCTTTGCCACAGGGAGGTCTTGCCTGCTCAATCTGGTAAACTTCTTTGAGAAAGTCAGCAGGGCCATGGAAGGTAAAACAGTACACACTGTTATCTAGACCTGGCCAAATCTTTTGACACACTCTCCTACTTGAGAATCATAGATTAACTTACTGAATTAGGCATAAACCCCTACATCATCAGGTGGATAGCTAGCTTGCTCACTGACAGGACACATGTTGTCTGGATAGACAAATTCACTTCCCATAAGAAATGTTTTACTAGTGGTGTACCCTCTTGTATAGTATATACCTCTCTGAAGTGAAGGCCAATAATTTGGGCCTCTGGCTCACCAAGTTCACTGATGATACTGTAAGCTAGGAGGAATCATCAAATCCCCAGATGATGTTGACATCCTACAAACAGGTCTAAAAATGACAAACGCCTGGTGGCAAAACCATGTTCTGACACTAAATGCTAAAAATGTGCAATCATACCATTTGGTAAATCAGATATCCCTGCAAATTATAATATTGATCGCACACCCCTAAAAGTAGACCCAGTGGTGAGGGACGTAGGAACACAGAGAGACATAACCTAAACTCTGACCACCAGCTAGCTATGGTTATGAGGAAATCCTTCTGTGTGGCTCAACATGTAAATAAAGGCATGGCATCAAGGTCAAAGGATGTCATACTGCCTTTGTGTTTGGCCCTCATCAGGCCCATAATATAGTACAATGCTCCCGTCTGCATGTACCTAACCAGGCACTTACACCAATTGGAGTGGCCAATCACCTATGAACCTATGAATCTGTATGACATCTGCTAACCTCCATGAATGTGGCACAATTCCATGAAGGAGTATAGTATTAAACAGAGGCTTAAATGGATACATCAGGAAATAACAAATGAGTAATACATTTTTCCACTATATCATTGTGCCCCAATACAAAATTTTACTTTCTTCAGTGATTCTATAACCATTTCCTTAATAATGTGAGGACAATACTGAGTGCCTTTATCAAGTGCTACTGAGCATTTGTGACTTGTCTGTGACTGACACAAACTCTGAGAGAGAAATGAGTAGTTAACATGTTTGATATGACATGAATGTCACTTATAATCTGTCCTTGATTTAACAAGGACAGACACGGGAACTCTTAACTTTCACAATGTTTACTTTTGTCTCCAACTACTATGATAAATTGATTTAGCTTGTCTTATTGTTAAGTTAAGTTTTTTACATGTTTTATTATAAGCTGCCTTTGATGGAGAAGTGCAGAGAAGGTCAGAAGGAGTTGCACTGTGTCTTTGTGGATTTAGAGAAAGCATATGACAGGGTGCCTAGAGAGGAGTTGTGGTATTATATGAGGAAGTCGGGAGTGTCAGAGAAGTATGTAAGAGTGGAACAGGATATGTATGAGGGTAGTTTGACAGCGGTGAGGTCTGCAGTGGGAGTGACAGATGCATTTAAGGTGGAGATGAGATTACATCAAGGATCAGCTCTGAGCCCTTTCTTATTTGCAATGGTGATGGACAGGTTGACGACGAGATCAGACAGGAGTCCCAGTGGACTATGATGTTTGCAGATGACATTGTGATCTGTAGTGAGAGTAGGGAACAGGTAAAGGAGACCCTGGAGAGGTGGAGATATGCTCTAGAGAGAAGAAGAATGAAGGTCAGCAGGACTAAGACAGAATATATGTGTGTGAATGAGATGGATGATAGAGGAATGGTGAGGATACAGGGAGCAGAGGTGGCGAAGGTGGATGAGTTTAAGTACTTGTGATCAACAGTTCAGAGTAATGGTGAGTGTGGAAGAGAGGTGAAGAAGAGAGTACAGGCAGGATGATGTGGGTGGAGAAGAGTGTCAGGAGTGATTTGTGACAGATGAGTACCAGTAAGAGTGAAAGGGAAGGTCTACAAGAGGGTAGTGAGACCAGCTATGTTATATGGGTTGGAGACAGTGGTATTGACAAAAAGGCAGGAGTCAGGGCTTGACGTGGCAGAGATGAAGATGTTAAGATTTGCACTGGGTGTGACGAGGATGGACAGGATTAGGAATAAGTATATTAGAGGCTCAGCCCAGTTTGGAAGGTCTGGAGACAAAGCCAGATAGGCAAGATTACGTTGGTTTGGACATGTGCTGAGGAGGGATGCAGAGTATATTGGGAAAAAGATGCTAAGGATGAAGCTGCCAGGTAACAGGAAAAGAGGGAGGCCTAAGATAAGGTTTATGGATGTGGTGAGAGAGGACATGCAGGTGGTTGGTGTGACAGAGCAAGATGCAGAGGACAGGAAGAAATGGAAACAGTTGATTGTGGCGACCCCTAACGGGAGCAGCTGAAAGAAGAAGAAGAATTATTATAAGCTGCCTTACATGCTTCTGTTGTATACCTCTTCTCAATTTTTTACTTCTTCTTTGTGTATTTTTGACGTTTGCCCAGACTACTATTGTACCATTAAGTAAATGTAACTCTGGTATCAAACATCCTGTCAGTTCTACAACTGTCCAAGATTTTAGGGCATATACTTACAAACATAGAGTGATGGAGCTATACCAAATTAGGGGACAGGACATATGACTTGGTTCAACCATGGAAAAAGGAAAAACAAAAGCAAGGGCAGCTGTAGGCCTAATCACGAAAGGCAGATGGAGCACAGGATATTTTGAAATATGCAGTCCTCAGGAAAAATGGGGTTAAGCAGTTAAGAAAAAGTGTTAGGAATAAATGGAAAAGGAAGGATGGGAAAAGAGTAAGAGTCATGGGAAAATGTTTGGCAGTTTATAGCTAATGGATCAAAATGGTACTACTCTTGCAATCCACATAAAACAAAGTTCATCCCTGTCCATATTCAAGTGCAACTTGGATAAATAGATAGGAAAGGGGAAAAAAATGTACTCCAGGACTGTTCCTTGTATAACTAATGGACAGTGGCAGCTCTTAAATGCTTTATCTCATGCATGAGACCCCTCATATTATCTATGGTATGATCCCAGTTATTCTCTTTAGGAATAATATGTAATTATTGACCGTGGGATCGATACGGCCAGTCTCTAACCAAATTGGTTAGTTTAAGCACAAAAAGGAAAATTGCTTTAAGTAGTTTGCACTTTTGCAATAGGGAGGCATGCATAATCAAACACCTCCACATTTCTGTAGTCAGTGCGAAAGACAGCAGCTGACCTTATTTCTATAACAATGTAATGCCAATTTTCTCAGATCAACTATGCAATATTGGAGGGTAGGACTGTGAATACTGCCCATAGTGCTCTTGGCCTTAAACAGTGTCTTGAGAACTTGTTCTTGGTAGATTTGAGTGGGGTGTATGTGTGGGTATGTGATTAGTAAATAGTGGAGCGGAAAGGGGGATGAAGTGTGAGCTAAATGTGTCCAGTAGTAGATTGGCTATGTTGTCAGGGATTTAGTATATGATGTAATTTACTATTATCTGTGCAGTTCTGGACAATTTTTTCTGACATTTATGACATGTATGCCCTCTGCCTGAGTTTCCATAGAAGTAAGTTAATCCATGCATTTGTAAATGAAAATGTACATACCCTGACACTCCAGAGTTATACAGTATTATTTATTCATGTCAAAAAAAGATATGAGACCTGTGAGGTATGTATTGGTATTATAGTAAGATTCGACAGTGTGGCTTAACTGGCCATTGAAGAAAACATGACAATAGTCAAGTCATTAACACCTATGTGGTGTAGATCATCACACCTCCCGCAGACTACACATATCCTTGCATTCCAGGACATTTTCTGGAAAATCAACTTAAAAACCATAAGATAAATAAATGTAAATGTTTTGTGAACAATAACAGCCATTAAAACTCTACAGATAGCAATCTTACCACTAGGAAGTATTCTTTATTGTGGTATTAGTCAGTGCATTCATAGTC
>NC_056726.1:726040607-726053107 GCF_019279795.1 Protopterus annectens
TTAGTGTGATTACATTTTATTAACAAAACAGAAGGTTATTTCATGGTCAGCACTGTAGCAAAAGCAGGGGGTGGAGGGTGGTATGGTCAGCCCTCAGTGCAAAAAATATAAAAGTGCATTTAGGGAGCATGCTCAGGAAGGAATGCTGATACTGTATTTGTGGACTTGGCTGCCTTTGTCTGTTATATTATTTTTGGGTCCTCATTTCTTAAGTTGAAGTGAACTCCAGATTGGAGGCTGCACAAAGTAAACAAGAAACACGCTGGACTGTAGAAAACACAATTTAATAAAACAAAGCTTTCTGGAATAAACAATTCCCTTTTTCAGTGTATAAAAATAATGAATAAAATCCATTTTTTTTAAATAGCATTTAAAACAAATCACATGTTTAACTCCCACCAATAGTCTAAAACAAACAATTACATTTACACAGCCCACTTTTAAAGACACAACACAACAAACATAATTTTAAACTCATTTGTTTGAGCTTTAAGATAGGCTTTAAAGTAACCATTGTAGTCAAGCTTGGTTAAAAATCTGTCCTTAGGCATAAAAGCCATTCTTATTCTATTAATTCTAATTTATTATTATGGTCACCTCCCCTTATACTTTTGGTCAAAATATGTATTACTCTAAACTTAAATATATGGTTTAAAACACAATCCATCACATGTTTAGCAAGTGGATTCATTTGTACATTTTGTCTAATGTCTGATTGATGCTTTATGATTCGCTCTCTCAACCTTCTAGTTGATTTGCCTATATAAAAACAAGAACATGCAGAGCAAGTTGCTAAATACACAATATAAGTTGTGGTGCATGTAGCTGAACACTTACATTTTTTTTTCTTATTTACTTGGTGTACAAAGTCAGTGTCAGAAGCAATAGATTTACAGCTACAACAATTTTAACAAGGAAAAGTACGTTTCTTATTCATATTATTATGATAAATATGTATAGCCATGTCCTTATAACATAACTTTTGTTTTAGGCTTTTACAATTCCTAAAAGCAAAATGGGACTTCTCATCTATAAGCTCTTTTACTTCAGGCATCACTTGTAAAATCTCCCACTTCTTAAAAATTACATCCATTATAGCAGAAGATGCCCTGCTATAGTTCATAACATACTTTAAATTCATACGTCCTTCATCTGAATTCCTAGGTATATCCCCTTTAGAATTGGAAAAATAGGGTTTAGCTTTACATTCTCTTTCGCCAGCTACGTCATTATTCATAGCATTTAATAGGTCTTCATCATAGCCCCTCCCTCTAAAGTCATTAAGCATATCCATGGTCTGTTTGTTCTATCTTTCTAAATCTGTATTAATTCTACTTACCCTTAACAAGTGACTTTTGACAATGCCCCTGAACATGCAAGCAGGATGCGTACTTCTACAATGAAGATATCTATTAGCCTGGACTTCGTTTTTATGTATGGTAGTATCTATCTTGCTATCGTTCTTAATGACACACACATCTAAAAATTGTATTTGCTCTGTAGAATAATTCATTTTAAACTTCAACAAATTAGTGGTGGTGTCTAAATAAGAAACAAAATCACATAGTTCTTGTTCAGTGCCATTCCACAACATAAAGACATCATCCACAAATCTCTTAAAAAGATAATATTTTTTTCATAATACCATGTATTTTCATTAAATATAAATTCAGACTCCCATTTACCCAAAGACAAATTTGTGTAGGTATTAGCTACAGAAGTTCCCATAGCTACCCCTGACTTGTGACTAGAATGACCCAACTCTCGTGAATTTACTACACAGCAGCAAGTGAAATAGTATCGGGAATACTTTATCTAGATATTTAAACCTCTTCTGCAACATTAACAGAACAGTTTGGAGGGACAGGTGTATCTTGCTGAGGATGCCGTTGTGAATAGACTCCTCATCCACATAAAACAAAGCTCATTTCTGTCCATATTTAAATACAAGTTGGATTTATGGATGGGAAATAGAAAATATACCACAGGGCTGCCCACTGTGCTACTAATGGACAGAGGAAGCTCCTGAATGCTTATCTCATGCATGGGTCTCCATAAATTATCTATGGCATGATCTCAATTATTCTCACTAGGGATAATTTCTCTTCTGTACAAGTAAGGACCCAAAGCATCACTCACTATCATTACCCCCTATACACCTCACGCAGACCAAGTCACATAAACAATTCCCTCTGCTGCTTAAAAGACTGCAACTCTTAGCTACAACACTCCCAGAACCCCTACAATCAAGAGAATTAAAGTATGCTTGTCTAAGGCTTCACACCATACCTGAGATACCTTGGAAATAACATAGATCTTTAAAGATCTCTCTTCAGCATGCATACTGCCAATGGTTAGAATTAAATTGCACTTTCACTTGTCTCCCCCTTCTAGTCAATTCAATTATCCTGCATTCTCTGCTTGATCTGCATTATCACCTAATACTTACATTTGTCTATCTTGTTAATGGTGTAGTAAGTCACTCTCTGCTTAAGACCCCTGTTTCCACCAGTAGTTGTAGCTACTTCTATCTATGCAAAACTTTAGTCTAATTTCTGTCTTCCTTCAACCCTTTCTAACCTGCCTGCCTTGCATCCGCTGCTCATGTCTTCCCTTTTCCCCTAGCCGACTCCTTCTTTGTGCTGACTCTTTTTCTTTTCGTTCTCCCTCCCCCTCCCTCCTCAGTAGTTGAAAAATCTATATCTGGCCTATAAGTAGTATTCCTTAGTATTAAAATTTGTGTATCACCAGCCTCCCCTTTCCCATGATCCTTTGTGGGATTTTTAACACCTTTGCATGACTGAGCACCATTCTGAATCTCCTTTCTGTATGCGTAAGGACCCGTGGCATCCATAGACAGTGTACTCACTATCAGTAGTAATCTAAATATTTGTTTCTACCTGTTCTTCTTATATTTTTGACTATTTTTTATTTAGTTGTTTGGCTGCTGGATCATATCTTCCACAGAACTCTTTAGTTGTTACTGGATTTTGTCCAGCAGTGTACATTCAGTTACTATACCCTATTGGCTTGATGCTCATAAACCCGATATTGCAAGTAAGTGTATGAAACATTTTATTTGTGTATGGTGCTATACTTTATGCTAGAAAGAGAAATGTTTCCTGTGGACTATCTCTTCCTATGGAGCTTATGTGCTGTTTCTATTTTTACCGTATTAACTACTGTTAGCTATGTTGCGCAATTCACTACAAACTATAGTGTGGCACATGATATTACCCAGCTACATGACACAAACTATGTCTGTGCAAGTGTTCTGTAAATATTTTTTACTTCTCCTAACAATATTTCTTGGCTTACATGCTTTTACTATGCTATAGGACTTTTATGGATTGCAACCTTTCTGGCTGTTTCCTTGGCTAACCTAGAAATTCCTTCCATAGTCTGTACTTCTGTATGCATATTCTCTGTCCTGTCATAATTCATCTGGCCAACAGCTAAATAGACTCTTAAGACTACATCCTTCCTACTTTCTCTTTTAGAGAGTGTGCCATCATAAGCCCTAAACTCAATCTAATTATTAGATATTTCTGGTGGCTAATTAGACCCAATGTACTAATTTTAGGCACAATATTACTTGTATCTTAGTTATTGTTCTAAACTTTGAGTTCTATTTGTAACCATTAAATCTTAACTTTATAATTTAATTAATCATACATACATACTATACCTGTCCTCAGCCAGTTGATACTTACAGCAATGTGCTCCTAATCAATAGTGAAGCCTCCTCCAGTATCTAATTATACCCAAAATTGACCTATACAAAGTAAACTTGTTTAGAAAAGTTGATGTTGTTTGATTAATGCTGATTGTGTACTTGAAGCCCATTGTGGTAATTTCTAATGATGTATTATAATTCCTGTCTCCCTATCTCTATATTTGGTGTTTACCCATGTAATCTTACTATACTTTCAGTATTTTTTCTTCTGCTTGTGGCCTCCTATTCACCTTAATCAGACCAAATCGCATAACCAGTTCCCTTTATTGCTTGAACAACTGCCAGTTACAACACTCCCACGACCCCCACACTCAACAGAATTAAGGTATGCTTGTCTAAGGTTTCATACCATACTTGAGATATCTTGTTGTAAATAACATAGATCTGTAAACATCTCTTTTCAGCATGCATACTGCGAAGGGTTAGAATTAATATGCACTTTCACCTCTTTCCTCTTTCTAGTCACCTAAATTATCATGCATTCTCTGCTTGGCCTGCATCATCACCTAACACTTACATTTGTCTGTCTTTTTAATGGTGTAGTGGGTCAACCTCTCAGTTCACTGTTTTCACCCGTAGTTCTAACTACTTCTATCTGTGCAAAACTTACTCTAATTTCTACCCTTCTACAACCCTTTCTAACCTACCTGCCAAGAATCCCCTGCTTCTTTCTATCCCTTTCCCCTAGCAGACTCCTTCTTTGTACTGCAGTCTTTTTCTTTTCTTTCTCCCTCCCCTCCTCAATAGCTGTAAAAGCTACATCTAGTTCTTTAGCAATTCAGTTGCAGAAATCTACTCCTCACTGATTAATTTATTTTCTTGCAATTTACAGACACGATGGTTGGCCCCGCTGTGTTCAGCCCTCGCTACTCTTCACTTCACTTCCTTACCCTACACCCCCAATTCCCACCTATTCCCACCATCTCTACATTTATGCTATCACAATACATCACCTTCTCTACAAACCCCTCCCCTTCATGCCCAACTTATCCAATGACTACACCTCTTCCCCCTAGTTTGCTTAGTTCTTTCCCTACTACACCTTTCCTTTACTCCTAAATATACAGACAGTCTACCCTATCCTTTACATTTCCTTCACTACACTTCTCCATCCTGTGCTTCTTCTCCATCATCCACATTACCTCCCCTCCTTATTTCTTTCTAATTATCTTACTTAAATTATACCATAGTCTGCCATCATTTCTTAATTGTTCCTCACTCTCATTCAGGACACTTTCACTTCCTCCATCTCCAAACTTGATTTATATCTATGTCTTTACTCCTTTCCTCCTCCTCCTATCTCTCCATACCTTCTATACAACAAATATCTCACCCATTAATCTACCACCTACACTTACCCATCCACTTACTAACACAGATAAACTATATCATGTTATAATTACACCTTACTTATTCAACCCATCTTACATTCTCATGCACCAAACCCCATCCTCACAAAACAAAGATTAATCACCTTATTAATAAATTTAAATCTCCTGTATTGCAAACTATCTCCAAAAATATATTGTTATGCGGAAATATTCACCCTAACCCTGGCCTCAGCACCTCTCCCAGTCATGAAACAACCTACATACCCCCTGTTATCACTAATCCTAAACCATCCACCAAGAGTTTATCTATCATCTCCATGAATATTTATAGCCTTCTAAACAAAATCTGTGAATTTCACACCACAAACACTGAAATTCTTCCTCCTGGCTATAATATCAACCACTCTGATAGGATACACAAAAAACAGGCAGTGTAGCAATACTTTACTCAAACCAAAATAACATCTCTCCACTGTCTATACCACTCCCTAACTTTCACTTGACAGAAGTCATACTTGCTAACTGCAAACTAAATAACCATAAAAAGCTATGCATTGCTGGTATCTATATCCCTCCGGGGAATAATATCCTCACTCTATAAAACGTTCTGTCCTGGACTTATGATATTGAGTTAGCTGCTGAAATTATGACTCTAGGGGATGTCATTATCGACTGGCAAACCTTGACTACTGACTTCCCTACCACAAACATAAATTTCCATGGCTTCACTCAACTAATTATCTTGGTCACCAGTTACAACAAACCCATCAATACTGTTTCCATCCTTAACTCGATCCTAGTATCCAATACTAGCTTGTATCACAACCCTTCAAAACTCCCAAATTCTGTCAGTGACCACCTCCCAAGCCACATTCAAAGGCTATCTCTACATCATATCAGGCAAGACAAATTTAAAGAATGCCATAGCTACACTAACTTCAACCTAGATGAATGTAACAATATACTTGCTCCATAAATTTGTCATTCCTCCTTAGCCTGCCACTAGAAAATGGCATTCTGAAATTTAACTGCATCTTTCTGGATATTCTTAATTCCCTAGCTCCTCTCAGGAAAAAAAAAGTGTTACATTTCACCAAGCACCCTTTTTTCTCATTCTACCTGAGCCCTTATGCACAATAGATATATTGCATGGAAAATTGGTTGAAATCTAAATCCCCTAATCACATACAAACCTACAAGCACCTTCATAACCTCACCAAAAAAAAACAAGTCAAAGAAGACAAAAAGAATACTAGCTAAAACCTCAAATTAACCATCAAAATAATCCAAAAAACATCTGGAACACTATTGACAGGATCCGTATCCCTGGTTCTCCCAGGATACCAAACCCATGCCCCAATAATTCTCCCTCTGAAACCACCACAAAGTTCAACACTTACCTCATAGACTCTATTAACAAACTAACCCAAAACAGTTACGGCCTTAACCCTACACTTCCACTCCTTCCTCCTTACAACATACCCTATTTTTCTCTCAAATCTGTCCCTACTGCCTAATGAAATCTGTACTTAAATTAAAGCCCTGCTCTCTGTCTCTCAGCAGACTCCCTGCAGAATTCCTAAAATCAACAACCAGTTCAATAGCCTACCCAATCTACATCCTAATTAACAGATTTGTCCAAGAATCTATAGTCCCTTCTATCTGGAAACAATTCTATATTGTTCCTTTCCATAAAGGTGGACAATCCACAGAACTCATAAACTATAGGCCTATAGCAATTCTGTCCCCTCTTTCTAAAATACTCGAAAAATGCATTCACAAGCAACTTCTCAAACATCTTCTAAATGAAAATCTACTTACACCAACTCAACATGGCTTTCAACCTAACTACAGCACAACTGCTGCACTAGTCTTCTTTACTCATACCATCATTAAAGCCAGAGAAAATAACAACCTGGTATCATCCCTTTTTCTGGACCTCTAAACCCTTTGACACAGTCTGTCACCCCTTGCTTCTCACTAAGATGTCTGTTCTTAGTTTGTTTCAAATGTTTTTCTAGCTACCTTTCTAATCAAAGGCAGTCTTTCAAGCGGCGTTCCTCCTTTTCTAATTTCCTCCCTGTTAATATCACAGTACCATAAGGTTCCATCCTTGGTCCAATAGTATTCAACATCTTTACTAACAGTCTTCATTCATCCTGCTCTCAGTCCTCTTTAATACAATACTCAGATGACTCCACTAATCTGCTCATCTGACACTCTTTTACTCCTTCAATCCATTACCCAAAAGACCGGGTCTATATTATAAGATCGGTTGAAAACATCAAACACCATATAGTCGACACCATATGGTTGATGTCTTCAAACATTGACCTTATAAAAAGTCAAAAATAAAAAAGAAAAAAGTACCCTAACGGGTTTAAGCAGGGGGGGGGGTAGGCCCCCTGCACCCCCCGCTACTTAAATATACCAACTCTGAGGCCGCACTACATTGCAGTAAATGGAAATCTGCCCTTACGGAGATTTCCGTTTATGCATTCGAGATTCTGATTTTTCACTATTCTCGTGTCGATAATGTCAGATTCAACATTGTCGGCTTTTGAGAATATAATACAGACCCAAATCCTTTAACTCTCCAATCCACTAGTACTCAACCCTAAAAAAATGAACTACTTCTATTTCTCCCTAAATATTATTCTCACCTAAAACCATCCTTCACTATTACTTCCCTTCATAACACCTTAATAGTAGTAGTGACACACACAAAACTCCTGGGTATCAGGACGATCAACTAAAATCGGATCTACATGTCCAAAATTGTATCATAAAATATCACCAAAAACTTGGCATGTGCCACAGATCAAAAAAAATTCCTTACCAATGACTCTTGACTTGACTGTCCCTTTCTAACGCTTATCTTCTTCCTACCCTACTCTATGCCTAACCTATTTTAACCAACCTTCAATCCACTCTAAAAACAAAACTGGAACTCTGCTACAACAAAACTGCCAGATTTGCTGCAAACTAGACCTATCTTTTAAATTCTTAAACTGGCTTGAGCTGCCTCACTGGTTCCTCCTCTCTCAACTGCTGCTCTCCCACTTCATAATTAACAAAACTACTTCCTGTCCAGCCATCTCAACCCTCATCACTTACTGTACCCCCAATCACTCTCTCTGGAGCTCTGATTAACTTCTGTTAGAAATTTACAAGCCTAAAAGATCTATAGGCTATAGCTTATACAGTTATACAGTATTCCTGCCCTGGAACAAAATCTCTCTAACCATCAGATCTATCCCAAATAGCCTCAAATTAAAAAAAGCATTACGAGAAAGACTCCTTAACTCTTGGGTCTAACCTTCTACGAATCTTTTCCTCTCACTTCTAATCCTGCCAGACTGACCACTAACCTTCTCCTCTCCTCCTCTTCCTCCATAACTTTTATGCTATACCAACCTCACTCACCCTCACCCCTCACATAAACATCATCTCATTCCTTTCCCTTCACTCTCTATTCTAACACCCCTCACCAACCTTACACCACGTCTATGTCCTCTACTACCCTCCTTCTTCTTCCCTGAACTGTTCTAATCATTCTGAATCTGCCTATCATCTACAAACTGGAAAGAGTTAGTTAATTTGCTTTTAAGTATCCATATCCTCAGTTTATGTTGCTTATGTCCTACTATTATTTTTTGAATTTTTACACAGGTAGAGAATTATTTTAAATATTAGTTTGTGTGTTGACTTTATATCCTGATTAGACTTCTGATGTACTTTTTTGTCTATGGAGCTTTTCTTCCTAGGCCTCCTCTGAAAAGGGGCACCTGTCCAGTTGGACTTACCTTGGTTAACAAATGTCAAAATAAATAAATACATACATGCATACAAACATACATACATTTATAATTATCGACCATGGGATGGGTAAGACCAGTCTAAGTCCAAATGGGATAGGTTTAAGCATCAAACGTGAAACTGGCTAGGCTTAAAATGGTTCTGAAGGGCAGCTAGCCTAGCACTTTCCTATGAACCTGTGAACCTACTGAGGAGATGTTATGGATATCACAAATGTCAGCCTCACAAGTTTTAAATCAGTTTCTCAACAATATGATACAGCACATGGAGGAGCATATCTGGTTTGCAAGGACTGCAGAGTTAAAAAACCAATACTGTTCTGGTATTTTACGACATGGTTCATTCACCTGAGTTCCTAGTAGCCATATATTGCACATACATTGCAACAAGGCACTACCTGGTTCAGACAGACCACAGCTCATTAACATGAAGCACTTCTACTCCATGGACTTCCAGATGGAGTATAACACCCCTGGAATTATTTATAATGTGCATGTATACGTGCCACTCAAGCGGTTTTTATGATTCACACACACTAGACATTTGTTTGCCCCATGCCAAAGGTACCTGTGAGGGGATTTCCCACAGGAACATCTGGTTGCTAGGTGCATACACATGGCAGAGAAAAAGGACTCTCTCTCTCTCTCTCTATATATATATATATATATATATATATATATATATATATATGTAGATAGGTGCCTTTTATCAGGGATCAAAGAGCAAATCACATAGAAGATGCTGCATGTTGTGTGCTGCAGGTAATGCCAGATATGTCCTAGATTCCTGGTTGATGACCCCTATCTGCAACATCCTGAACATGCAGAAAATGGCTTATAAAAAAAGCAACTGATATGGAAACATGATCAGATGGGGCACGGCAATGCAGTCCAACAGCTGCAGTGAGATTTTTGCTGTCTCCACCATGCTGCATGATATAGAATTGCACAAACAGATGAAGCAGTGGAAGAACATCATGACAGGGCCTTCCATACCTGTCATAGCAGCAGCAATAGGTCAGGATAGAAAATGTGTCAAGGAACACATCATAGCAGTTCCATAGCTGAGGCAAAGATAGATGCAATACAGTGAAACACTGGCAGCAAAGGTGGTCTGTGTCACAACTAGGTGGCATGACACAGACAATACTGGTTAATGATGCAGACATGCATTGTCACATCCAGGTTATAAAGGGCATTGCATGGACTAGCCCTATTGTGCATCAGATGTCACCATATCCACACAGGTTAAAGTGTGGGTAGAGCTCAGTCATCATCATTTGCACAGATGGGAAGGACACAATAACACAGGGTAAGGTCATGGGAGTTGAACACAGTAGTCACCTACTCTGGGAGTTTGTTAGGTTAAGGATCACATACTCCATTGTTGGTATGAAGGTGCCATAACATGATCATTTGGAGGGTCCACGCTGATGGTTGATACTACTGGGATTTGATACATTCCATGGCAGTGGAGATGTAGAACTACAGAACCATAAGCATCCAGACTAATGGTGTGTACTGTGCCTATTAACCCTGATGGTGCCAATGCAAATAACCTGGCCGATACCCATGACTGGTTATGATGTGTTGTGTGCTCACAGGTATCAGAGAAGGGGTAGAGCTACAGGAATGTGCACATTTAAACTTACGAGACATTAGAGGTGTTGACTTGGAGGAGTGCCTTTGCCTATGACTGGACAACAGCTAAAACTGTGAGTAGCAGGCTGCATGCCCCACAGGTGAAAATGATGATATTTTTCTAACAGTTTGCATAGTTTAACTTGGGATGCCCTGAATTCGATCTTCTTACATCTGGTCACTGCCACAGATGCAGAAGACATGGCCTGTGAAAGCTGACTGGATGACTGTTGTAACAGGTCTCTTGGCAGCATCTATAGAGGCCGCGTTTTCCATTAGTTACCTCAGCACCAATATGCAAAGTCACTCTGCAGTTGGTGAACATTATCTCAAATGTCAAAAGCACATTCACCATCTCCACTGACATTCATAGTCACTGATTTATGCGGAATGATATAGTCATATCAAGGGTTGTGCTGGAGTCATTGCATTGCCTAGCTCCCCTGCAGCAATATATCAGTTAGTGTACATGTTTACAGTATGCTGTGGGATACCCATACATATAGAAACAGCCTCCCCTTTATATCTTGTTACCAGGTGAATTTAGTGATAGTCACAGGCTCCCCTCATTTATGTACTTTAACCCTGGCTATAGCCTCCCCACTCTTTATACACCTGGTTATCCCCTGCAGTTCTTGCTATGCACAGCCATGCCCATTATCACTATCTATTACAGAGTTTGCTGCTTTTGCTGAGCTACTTTACTAGATCACACTCCTTCTTTAACTCTGTGAAACTGATCAAAATTAATTACAATGAACATTTTTTTTGTATTTCTTTGATAAATCAAATGGCTGGATTTGTCCGTGCTAGGCCTCATGGCATAGACAATTTCTGTGTAACAGTGAAGGTAAAACAAAATATTTTAAGCATATGCACAGTATTCACAAGAGGTAAATAATGCAGTTTTACATGTTTAAAAATGCCTTACACAAATGACACAAGGGGTTTTACTATTTATGACCATTTAAAACATGAACAAACCTATATATATATATATATATATATATATATATATATATGTGTGTGTGTGTGTGTGTGTGTGTGTGTGTGTGTGTTGCTCAAGTGGGAAAAATGGAACATATATATTTTTGCTGTGGTTGGATGTGAGAACAGCATGGCAGCAGTTTTGTTTTCAAGTGAATTAACTCTAGTGGTCTTTTTGCAAGAAAAACAAACCCTCCATAATGCTGTTTCATGTAACTAAATGTTATGTGTCTATTAACTACACATCCTCAGGCTGTGGACGTCTGCTTCATAGCCTCTACCCATGTCCTCTAACTTGTCTCTTCTTTCTTTGCATGATAACAAACTGAATATACCTTGTTAAAGAATTTAGAATTTAGTTTTTTGGACTGACAATTGTCCTACTCTTCCTCACAGAGTTTTGCTCCTCTCTGTCAGAAATTCAGGAAGTAAAACCCAAAGATATAGCTTACAATATGCTAGTAACAACATATCCCACTACTTTATTCATTACAAACAAGAACCTCATTTCAACTATTTTTTATTTTTTTTTGGAATGTGGAGTTTATACTGAAGTGTATGAGGTGTAAGTGAATTGCTGTAGAGCTTTAGAGAGACACAGAACAGCAAATGCTGGAGTTAGAGTCTCTCGTCAAATCACAGGTGTTGTTATCTTGTCCACTCCAAAACAGTGGCATGAACAAGTCAAAATTAATCATTTTAGAGTCATGATAGCTTCTCACATCAGGCATCTAGGAGATATGTTCATATTTAGAGTAGCTCCACAGAAACAGAGGACAGACTAAATGATGCATACCATACTTACAGCAAAATGACCACTCTGTGATCCTTAACCACTCAATAGAACACAGCCACTGGAGCAAAACTACTGCAGTGTTTCAAGCAAAATATCTTACAAACAGTAATGTTCTGGATCACTGACTTAATTCTAGTGGTTTTTAATAGTCTTTTTAGAAAAACACTAAGTATATTTCTGGGATTTAGCAC